>NC_073696.1:168489861-168747361 GCF_029784165.1 Wyeomyia smithii | reverse complement strand
CAAAAGACGCCTGCTGTGCAGCATCGGAAGTTAGGTGTCATACAAATGTATGGAATCGATGAATGCGAATGAACTTAGAGAAGCGGTAAGGCAGAACTTGTAACTGGATAGCGCCCTGTTGTGTGAGTACGCTACCCGAGGCATATACTATCATCCAACCTCTTCCTACAAGGTTTGGTAGGTTAGCTTGGCATGCATAGCTAGAAGATTTTCTGGGGGTCCGAATTAGGATACTCTCCCCTAATAATAACAATAATAATAAAAAAATTAATAATAATGATAAAAATTCTAAAGTGAATACTTCACCGAACGTCTAAGTCACGACCTCACGGCTGATAGTAGGATTAATCGACCGTCTCCGCAGAACAAACAATGACGATCCAGCTTCGTGTTGTGACACAGTGGCCGTGTCCTACACGCGACCTTGTAGATGCCACTTGTAGTTGACTTCCACTCGCTCGATCGTATGGTGGTCCGTGCTGCTAGCGGGGTAACAGCGGTGCCGGAGAATTTTTCTTACTGATATATCAGCTGCGTATCAGATCACTGGCGGGGTAGCCTGCCCCTACCAGTGCGCAGAAGATGTTTCTGCCGATATACTGCAGGCTATTGTTATCGCGCAGCACAAGAACTAATCGACAAAAAAAAAACACCCGTACGATAACTCGTGTATTGTTATTTTGCGAACTCAAACGGAGATGAACAATTTGCGTCTAATCGAGGCGAAAGCAAAACAACGAATGTGACAAAAATAAAGGTAATAAACAGAAAGTTTATTCTTGTGTCAACAAATATTTGCGATTTTTATAAGAAAACTTTTCTGGGAGCTGAAAGTTCCTATACTCATTCATTTTGTATCATTTTGCATGATTCATGTGACAAGCATAAACCAGCAAACAATTTTATGGAATAACAGCTTGTTAAGCTTTCTTTCAACCTAAATTAGTCTAATAGCAGCTTAACAAGCAATTAATCAACAAAATTGTTTGTTGGGAACATCTTCGTGAAAATCACATGCATACCATTCTTTATCACGTACCATCTACGTGAACTTGATAACGTCCAACAGGATATAATCACATACATAAGACGTACGTAACACTCAGGAAGAAATCTTCTAAAAAAGTTGGTACAAAATGAACTGCTCGAATGGTACCACACCCTGAATAAAATCACTGTTTGAGTTGTTTTTGAAGGCAGTGTACCTGCGCAGCCCTGCATTTGTCTCGTTTCTACTCTAAAAATGCTGCATTAATTTTGTAAATAACTTTTTGACACTTCCTTATGGGATTTTCTTTGGGGCACGATAAGGCCGAGAAAACGAAACGGAGTACTATGGGGCAACGTGTACCAGAAAACGCCAGTGTTACGTATGTCTTATGTATGTGATATAATCGTCATGTGTGAATTCTCTGTGCGACAATATCCAGAAATCAAAATAGTAAAGCTGTTGTCTGATTCAGTGTCAGAACATACAACAGAATTTCTCGATGACTTGCCAATAACTGAATTTTCGGAAAACCTTAATGATATCGGGTCTTGAGCAGGGCTGCTGAATATCACTTCGTTGCATTCGTATTCATTCATTATTGCTGAAGCACAACAACATGTGGCAACAGTGTATTCACTCAGCAATGGAAACAACGCCTATGGTGAACCGAACTGTTACGAGCACTGTTGCCAACTGTACAGATTTATCTGGAAATTTACAGATTTTCTCGGGTTTTTCGGTACAGATTCTGTACCGTACAGATTACAGATTTCGAGAAAAAGTACAGATAAGTACAGATTTTTTAGATGGTTAGAAACGATTAGACAAAACTTTTTAGCCGACTTTGCAACGATACAATGAATGGGTTCTTGCAATCCACGCACTTAGAATTTACTGCCAAATCTCGGTAATTTGCTGCCGAGAATGGTACCACTCGGTTAAAAGCGAGGGAATGTGCTATGAGTTATAACATCGAGTACAACATAGAAACGTCAAATCAAATTTTTTGCTCTTTTCTGTTTTCTTTCTTGTGTTTGCTGTAGATACGAACCTCTCGCCGTTCCTTTTATTTTTGAACGGAATGCTCATATGTTCATTATGAAGAGGTTTCGACTTGGATTACATCTTTTCGCCTTTCTCCTAGAAAGGTATAGCAATCACTGGAGAAACCAAAGGTATAAAAGTGGTCCCAATGGCCGAATGTTATATACCACTCGACCCCTTTCGACGCACTGAGCATTTTCTGTATGTATGTATGTATGTGTGTATGTGTGTGTGTGTGCGTGTGTATGTATGTGCAACTTTTTTTTCTCACTCACTTTTCTCAGAGATGGCTGGACCGATTTTCATAAAATTAATTGCAAATGAAAGGTCTAGTTGCGCCATAGGTTGCTATTGAATTTCATTGTAATCGGATTTTTAGTTTAGAGGTTATGTATCAAAATGTAAAAATCACAAAACATCAGTATCTCAGAAACCACACAACCGATTTAATAAATTTCAAATGATTGGGCTGTCTCCAGAACCCTTAACTTTTGAATTTCGTAATCATTGAACATATGGTTCAAAAGTTATGTAAAGAAAAGTTATCCTGAGGTTGTTTAAACTCACTCATTTTTCTCAGAGATGGCTGAACCGATTTTCACAAAATTAGTGTCAAATGGAAGGTCTAGTTGCCCCATAGGTTGCTATTGAATTCCATTGCAATCGGATTGTAACTTTGTCCGTTGTTCATGAAAATGTGAAATCACATAATGAAAGTAAACATATTGACTTCCTCCTAACGATCACTAGCTAATTAAAAGGTAGGAAAGTGATCCAAATGGCCGAATGTCATATACTACTCGACTCAGTTAGACGAATCGAGCATTTTCTGCATATAAGCATGTATAGGTGTATATGTTTGTGTGTGGGTGTGTACGTGTGTATGTGCACCTTTTTTCGCACACACTATTCTCAGAGATGGTCTTGACCGAACAGATTTCAATGAAATTAATTGCAAATGAAAGGTCTAGTTGCCCTATAAGACCTTATTGAATTTTATTGTAATCTGATTTCTAGTTTAGAGGTTATGTATCAAAGTGTAAAAATCACGAAACATCAATATCTCAGAAACCACACATCTGATTTGATTTAAAATAAATTTCAAATGAACGGGCTACCTTAAAAACCCTCAAATTTTGAATTTTATGAAGATTGAACATGTGGTTCAGAAGTTATGGAAAGAAACGTGTTCTGGAGACTATTTAATCTCACTCATGTTTCTCAGAGATGGCTGGCCCGATTTTTATAGAATTAGTGTCATATGAAAGGCCTTGTTGCCCCATAAGACCCTAATGATTTTTTTTACAAACGGATTATTACTTTGCCTGTTATGTTTAAAAATGTGAAATCCAGCTATGAAAAGAAACATATTCCAAGACAACTTACTTGGACTCACTCACTTTTCTCAGAGATGGTTGACCCGATTTCCACAGGATTAGTATCAAATAAAAGGTTTACCTACCTCATAACACCCTATTGAATTTTGCAGTAATCGGACTGTAACTTCGTCTGTAATGTATCGAAATGTGAAAATCACGAAACTTCATTATCTTAGAAACTACACAACCGATTTAAACAATATTGATATCAGATGAACGGGCTAGTTAAGGGTTAACTGATGAATTATGATTGAACAAGTGGTTTCAAAGTTTGGCTGCCCCATACGTTACCTTTTCATTTGATTGTAATCAAACTTAAGCAAGCGTTATGTTTTAATTTGTAAAACAACGAAAGTCTATTATCTCAAGTATTACACGACTTATTTGAACATAACTAGTGTCATACAAATGAGTCATCTCTCAAACTTACAACAATTTGATATGCTGTTTAAAAGTTTTAGAAAGAAAAGAAATTCAAAGACTATTCAACACTTTACCTGCTTCGATCAATATATATGACCTCAACATGATTTAAATGTGGTATCGTACTATCTGAACGTTCCCGGCATCGCTCGTGATTAAATTGTTCGAAATTAAGAGTCATTGCTTTTATTTCGCTATTTCTTAAGTACTAACATTACGTCAAATTTCATATTTTATACTTTAATTACAACATCAATATTTTAGAACCCAAAGAGTGGATAAACATTTATTGGATTCAAGCATTCATGTAAATCTATTTTTACAAATAATAAGTTTGAATGAGAAAGGCTGAGTCTGACCGCTAGGTGGATTAATTTAGGTTTTTTTGATAGTAACCAGATCCATTGTGTCTACCGCGTCTAACGAAGAAGCGCAAGGGCTAAGCCCCAACCGAAACAGCAAAACAATGAAAACAATCCGACCGACATTGACGTTTTTTTACCAGGTTTTACGTTTTCGTATCAGGTTTGACGTTTTTGTATCTTCGATGTTGTACTTTGTCAAATGTACAGCGAGGGATAGGAAAAGGCATTCCCTCAGTTGAAAGACGGCAGTTGTTACATTTTTCCGTAAATCTCGATTTAACCAAACTAAAACGTTGGTACAAAATATCCGAAATATCGGTAGTATTGCTGAATTATAAGTTTCATTGTTTTTTGGCTGAATTTTCAGGAGATTGAACCACAATGGCTCGGTAATATGCATTACCGAGCCTCTTTTTGAAGTGTGCAAAAGTTTTATTGAAAATCGAGCTAGTAGTTTAGAATTAATATTACCTGAGTCAACGCAGTCCCAGTTTTCTCTAAACAATTCATGTAAGAGCTGTATAAATATAGAAATAAAAACTTTGGGCCAGTGGTACAGATTTTTCCCGGAAATAGTACAGATGAAAAAGATTTTTGCAGCTCCCAGTACAGATAAAAATGTGGCAGCACTGGTTACGAGTGGCTTGTGGGCGATGAATAGATGTTAAAACGTAATATGATTACCTTCGTGTTTGACTCGTATTGGCTACGATTTACTCAAGTCACCCGAAGGGATATTGAGCGATCGGATGGGAAAACATCGTTTCAGAAGCCTTGTCACTTATATTAGTCCGATGTATTCACTGTGAATGGTATTACCAATCGCAATGATGCTTCGGGGCGAATCCAAACGAAAAATTAAAATTGCCGAGGAAGAAACCTATACTGCCGTGGGCGATGATTTTGTCGTAAGCTTCAAGAGCACAAAATCGCTACAGATCTAAAACGTTTGCAAATTAACAGAAGCGCTTTATTACGCAATCTGATCTGATAGAATCTGAGTAAATATGATGAAAAACATACCCCATTGCTTTAACACGTTTATTCATGTAAATGCATTGAGTTCTAATGCCAACATCACTTCTTTTGCAAAATAGCAAAACCATTTCAACGTTTTGCACTAAAGTGACGTTGGTACGTCTGATTAGTCTAGTTTGCCTATCTATCTATCTATCTATATATATATATATATATATATATATATATATATATATATATATATATATATATATATATATATATATATATATATATATATATATATATATATATATATATATATATATATATATATATATATATATATATATATATATATATATATATATATATATATATATATATATATATATATATATATATATATATTAGGGCGGTTCGATTTGTAGGGGATCAAAAAATCGCTTAGGCACATATGATTTTCGGATTCTAGGGATCAAAATAAGATACTTTGCTCAAGAAACCATACCTCTAAAATGAATTCTGATGTCCCTTGTACTAACGTGTAGGTACCCAAAAGGTCAAATTTCAAAAAATCCTGTTTCGACCCATTTAGAGTGCCCCAATCGAGTCCAAATGTATGACCGACCCCCACTAACTTTGGAGGGCTGACCCACCCATGCTAGTGTTACCCCCCTGGGACCCCCCTAGGGGGTCTCCCATACAAAAATATAAAAAAATATAAAAAAATCACCATTTTTGGCACTTTATATGACAAAAATCAGTGAAATGGCTATTATTTTTCCGCACAAATGAAGTTTCTAGGAAAAAAATGTTTTTTTTTGTTTTTGGATTTTTGTTTTCTCTTTAAAAATTTATTCGATCAGAACATAGGAAAGAAACTAAAAAATTATTGTTTGAAGTCTTTTTTGGTTTCAACACTGGGCAATTTCGCACGGCTCTCTAATGTCGCCTCCATAACAGCCTCTACATTTTCCGATATTACTCGTTTGGAAACGCTAAGTCATTGCTATCACTCATTTATTATAATTTTCTAACATTTTGAATGGTGAAATCATAATAAATTTATTTAATTATTATATATTTTTAGGTGGTGAGCGACTTTCAGAGAATTGCGTTGGAAAATATGCCTCCTGTTGCAGAACAGCACGAATATTCCACCGATTCGCAGTACTTATACGACATGGCACATGCAATTTCTAATGGCGTGGTTTCTGTGGGTCTGGCTAACATAAAACCAGGGAAAATTGTACAATCTCGCTGGCTCACCAAGGCCACTAGATTATTACGAATATATGTGACAATGAAAAAACCACCTAAAAATTTAAGAATTCTGGTTGAATTTATAATTAAGGTTTATGTGCCAATGTATTTTAATATCAAGTATTACAGCTCTGTCGTGTACGGTAGTGTATTATTTTTCAAGTACATTACTTGGGCACAGTTTCTGGAGCCAAATTTACGCACTGTTGTCAATCATGTAATTAAAAATAATCCATATTTTGCACATTCGGAAAATATCTTGCTATCAATGTTGTTTGATGATAGGAAAGAGGTGCGCGACTCTGCTATCAAGAAAATTTTACGATATCGAGACAATGTTGAAGACCCATCGGAACTTAGAGAATATAAAAAACCAAATATAAACTTCCATTGCTTCGATTACACGAAAATGATCGATTTGACTGATAAAAATAACGTATTTGAACCACCATTCACGCGAATCATTCCGTATGGAACATTGATAGCATATTTAAATGAATATGATTCACCATTTACTGATCCGCATATTCCATTACATATACAAGGAACGGAACAACACGTTCAACTGCTAGCTAGCGTTTCCAAACGAGTAATATCAGAAAATGTAGAGGCTGTTATGGAGGCGACATTAGAGAGCCGTGCTAAATTGCCCAGTGTTGAAACCTAAAAAGACTTCAAACAATAATTTTTTAGTTTCTTTCCTATGTTCTGATCGAATAAATTTTTAAAGAGAAAACAAAAATCCAAAAACAAAAAAAAACATTTTTTTCCTAGAAACTTCATTTGTGCGGAAAAATAATAGCCATTTCACTGATTTTTGTCATATAAAGTGCCAAAAATGGTGATTTTTTGATATTTTTTTATATTTTTGTATGGGAGACCCCCTAGGGGGGTCCCAGGGGGGTAACACTAGCATGGGTGGGTCAGCTCTCCAAAGTTAGTGGGGGTCGGTCATACATTTGGACTCGATTGGGTCACTCTAAATGGGTCAAAACAGGATTTTTTGAAATTTGACCTTTTGGGTACCTACACGTTAGTACAAGGGACATCAGAGCTCATTTTAGAGGTATGGTTTCTTGAGAAAAGTATCTTATTTTGATCCCTTAAATCCGAAAATCATATGTGCCTAAGCGATTTTTAAATCGACCCACCCTAATATATATATATATATATATATATATATATATATATATATATATATATATATATATATATATATATATATATATATATATATATATATATATATATATATATATATATTTTTTTTTTTTTTTTTTTTTTTTTTGTTTCAGGTGAAGGGGAAATTTGCATCCAAACCCCTGAGGTGACCAACCTCAGGGAGTGTGGGGTTGGTTTGAATCAGTGACCGGACCAACTAAAACCCCTTCAGTCTCCAGCCCATAATACTCCCCGGGACCACCGCTAGGTATTGCTTCGGGGAGCGGCTTTTGTGCTCTGTGCACCCTCTTGGTTCTTTAGGTCTTTTTGCTAACTTAGCTAACTAACCTGGAGACTGGCCGTTAGCTAACACTGGCGTGTCGGTGGTCAACCTGTCGCCTGTTTTGCAATTCTAAAACTATTTGAGAGGCGGCTGTACAAACCGCCCTCCAAATGTTTGGGTCTTTACACATCCTCCGAACTAGGTTGTCCGGAGTGGTGTCTGGCCCGCTCACTACCATCATGTCGCTCCGCGCATGCACAAAACGAGGGCACACGAAGAAGACATGCTCAGCAGTCTCTTCCGCATCCGCGCACTCGGGACACATGGGGGACCCCGCATGCCCGAATCTTTGTAGATACTGCCTAAAGCAACCATGGCCTGACAGAATCTGTGTCAGATGGAAGTTCACTTCTCCATGGCGCCTCCCGACCCATCCGGATACATCCGGAATAAGTCGATGCGTCCATCTACCCTTCGCGGAATTGGACCACTCCTGCTGCCATCTGATCATCGAGAATGATCTTCTGGTATCTCGTATGCCCCTTGTGTCACGTTGATCGAAGCATTCTACGTCCTCCTTAATGGCTATGCTGATAGGCATCATGCCGGACAGGACGCAGATTGCGTCGTTTGACACAGTTCGATACGCGCTCGCAACCCTCAGGCACATGAGCCTGTAGGTACTTTCCAACTTACTCCGATGTTTACTAGTACCTAGTGCTTTGGACCACACTGGCCCGCCGTATCTCAGTATGGACGAAGTCACGCTAGCTAGAAGTTTCCGCTTGCTGCCGTACACTGCTGAGCTATTGGACATCATGCGAGATAATGCTGCAATAGCCATTGAAGCCCTCTTAAGGCATATTCGACATGGCTCCCGAAGGCGAGCTTGTCATCGATCATCACCCCCAGCAGCTTCAGGGAGCGCTTAGAGGCGATGGTGCAATTCCCGACACTGATCAACGCCTGTTGCTTCGACTTGCGGTTATTGACAACTGAAACCTCCTCGATCGACTCGCTGTAGACCTCAAGTGTGATGTCGTCCGCAAATCCAACGATCACAACCCCTTGGGGGAGCTTTAGTTTCAGCACTTCATCGTACATGATATTCCACAGTACCGGGCCCAGGATGGAACCTTGTGGAACCCCTGCGGTAATTGGGACACATTTTTGACCCTCGTCTGTGCTGTAAACTAGCACACGATTCTGGAAATAATTTTCCAGAATCCTGTACAAAGACACCGGAATGTCTAGTTTCCGAAGCGAGTGGGCTATGGAATCCCAGCTAACACTATTGAACGCATTTTTCACGTCCAACGTGACGATTGCGCAATAGCGAGTGCCCCATCTTTTACGCTGGAGTGCTACCTCTGCTGTTTTTTATTATATATATATATATATATATATATATATATATATATATATATATATATATATATATATATATATATATATATATATATATATATATATATATATATATATATATATATATATATATATATATATATATATAAATAAATATATATATATAATATATATATATAAATATATATATATATATATATATATATATATATATATATATATATATATATATATATATATATATATATATATATATATATATAAAAGGAAAAGGCACATCAGAAACTTATTTGAATTGACCGTTATTTTGATCCACGAAAACTAATCTCGTGGTACGTCTGTTTGTCTGTGTAGAGGGTATCAAATTGTTCCGTTTAAATGAATAGAAAAGCCATTTGATTTGATAGCGGAGGATCTAATCTAGCTTTTTAAATAAAAACCACGTTGGGAATAGTTACTTTAGCTGAACTATTCAATAAATGAAAAGTCAATCAAGAAAATCTCTGAAAGTAGATAGACCTTTTTGACATGTTGCGCTACAAATACATAATCGAATTTTGTTACCAAAATTCGTCATCTGTGGAAAATGTTTTTCGCGCGTTACGACCATTTTATGGTCGTCATAATCGACCTACTGAGCAAGCTATTCAAGCTATTGTGACGAAATTTCAAACCAGTTTTACTCTGTTGGACATAAACCCACCAACACGTATACATAGAGTGCGTACAAAAAAAAAATGCTGCCGTATCAGCCAGTGTAGTGAAAGACCGTGAAATGTCAATTCGACGCCGTTCGCAGCAATTGGGCTTGTGTTATTCGACTACATAGAAGCGAAAGGATTTTGATGTAAATCCTTACAAAATACAGCTCTTACAAGAATTGAAGCCGAACGACTTGCCGCAGCGTCGAATTTTTGGTGAATGGGCCTTAGAACAGCTTGCCGAAAATCCACTTTTTACCGAAAAATTGTGTTCAGTGAGGAAGCTCATTTCTGAATAAATGTAATGGGTATGTTAATAAGCAAAATTGTCGCATTTGGATCGAAGAGCAACCAGAATCGCCAATGCACCCAGAAAAATGCACGGTTTGGTGCGGTTGACACGCTGAAGGCATCATTGGTCCGCACTTCTTCAAAGCAAAGTTGCTGATTATCACAATCATTCATAATTCATCATCGTCGCTGCTCACTAGTGACTTGGTACTAAAGCTGCAGCCTATCGCATTATCAAGTGCGAATAACAGTGCGTAATGAACTGTTTGGGTGTATTTTATCCTTTACTTCTTCTCCTGCTATTGTATCTCACTGAGTTACCACATTCGGCCACCCGAAAAAAAGTTACTCACCATCAATTCGACTTACAGCTGAAGCGAACGAATCTAACGAAGCGAACGAAGCGTCGGGAAAGACCAATGACGTTTACAAAGGAAAAAAAAAACCGAATAGAATAGATTCGTACAAGACCCAAACAAACGTCGCCGCCTAGGGTGGGTAAGCGAATTCTCTGTTTATCGAATAGGGTCCCGAAAAAAAATTTACGATGTAATTTGCGGTGAGAACAGTAAACGGACAATGTTTTGTAACCAATAAAAAAACATGGTATTTTTACTGTAAGCTTGCAAACGTTTTTTATCATTACCATGTTTTAACAACGTTTTTCGTTGTTGGCATCTACCATCGACAATATTTTTACATGAAAAACATTGTCAGTGACTTCTGAATGTAATGGGGAAAATGCCTGAAAAAATGCTGTTAAGATACATAACAACACCCCCCTTTTTCCATGGTAAAAATTACAAAACAATGTTTTTTATTCTGGACAATGATATTCAATGTACTGTCCCAGCTGGTCTCAAGGTACGATGCTGGCTTAACAAGCCAGTCGTCGTAGTTCGAGTCTCGGCTCGGGAGAGCTGTTAGTTGTCCAGTAGGATCGTAGCGCTAGCCCCCGCAATTGTCCTGTACACTCAACAGTTGGCTGCGAAGTTTGTGTATAATAAACAGAAGGTCGAGTTCGATACGGAATGTAGCACCAAGCTTTGCTTTGCTTTGATATTCAATGTAAAATGATGTATTTACAATGAAAAACGTAGTTAAATTATGGTATAACTATGTCCAATTACAGCAACTTTTAAGGTTTTTTTGATGTTATTTTTTTCTCGGGGTGTGTTCGAAGGAAGGGATGCATTCTTGACAGAATAAATTTTACGGAATATAGTTTAAGGAATTAGTTAAGATGTCCGCACGTATTGTTCGAGATGTTTGAAAAGGAAAAATGACATTTTTTCAATGTATGTTTTTATTTTTATGTTTCTTGAAGTCAACTGATTATAGGTTTCTGAATTTAAATGAATTTAACAAAAAACTGAAAGCATCGATAAGGCATCTATATTTCATTGCCCTGTGGCAGCAGCCTTTTCCTTAACAACATCCTTCATCTTGTTTTTTAACGCGCGGCAGTTTCATCACTGCTAGACTCTTAAAAAAAAACTACAACTACGCAGCACTGTTGGCTGAAGAAAGCTAATCGCTTCGGTTCACCCAAAAACAAAAAGACCCGAAAAATATGACTGATGCAAATCGTACGAACGGTGCGAACGATGCAAATGAAGTGAATGATGCGAATCATCTGATTATTCAGAGTGATGAGATTACCACGGAAAAAAAACTTCTGTCTTCCCTATTGGTCTGATCGGGTCCGAAGCGAAGATGATGCGAAGAGAAAAAAAAACTTCTCATACGTGAGTCACTCACCATGGCACGGGACAATCAACGCGTTCGTTTCATTTATGAGTGCATGCTCTGTTGCCACTGAAACTGAGTACTTCTGGTTGCAGACAACGTATTTGAGTGTAATGAAGTGATAATCAGCAACACTGCTTCAAAGGTGATTAAAATCCAGTTAGCTGGCATCCCGCCATGTTTCGAGGACTAACATCTCAGCGTATGTGTAAACGAGATAGCATATCACCGCCATTTTTCATACGCATAACATAGCAACTGTCAATGGGGCCCGCAAATCGCGGATCCACTGCGATGTTAGCTGCGATGAAACAAATCAAATAAGATAGAGATGCCAGCTAGCTGTTAAATCGCAACGTTACGGTCAATGGCACTCGCTATCGCGCGATGATTTCTATTTTTTTTTTTTGCCGGAAATGGAAGAGCTGGGTCTTGTTGACATGTGGTTTCAGCAAGACGAAGCAACGTGCCACACATCGCGCGAACCAATGGACATATTGCGGAATGAGTTCGGTGAGCAATTCATCTCACGAAATGGACCGGTGAATTGGCCGCCTAGATCATGCGATTTAACACCGCACAGATTATTTTTGTGGGGCTACGTTAAGTCTCTCGTCTATGCGGATAAGCCAACAACAATTCCAGCCTTGGAAGACAACATTACACCGTGTTATTCGCGAGATATCAGCCGAAAATGCTCGCGAAAAAGTGACCCAAAATTGGACTTTTCGTATGGACCATTTAAAACGTAGCCATGGCCAACATTTTGAATGAAATTATCTTTAAAAAATAAATGGCATAAACCAATTTATCGGCTCACATAAAGATTTCATAGTTTTGTAATTTTTATGCGTTTTTTTTTTTAAAGAAAAACCAAGTTCTTAAAACCCTTTACTCATCGGGGGCGTAATGTGTTCGAATGAACTGAAACGATCGATTTGTGTCTTCCCCTTTTCCTGCTGTTTCTCATTATTTGCCGATTGGATACGGTTCAAAATCACAATCGATGCAACTCAGTAAATATTTGTATCGGTTTACAGTGCCATTGATAGTTTCATCATGGCAAATCAAATCGGGACGAAGACAAAATAGCATTCGCCTCGATCGTTCACTGAAGAGTTACATACCAGAATTTCTGAGCTTGTTCATACATTTGCTGGTGCTATGAGACAATAGGCCATATGAGTTAGGCCGAAAAGATACTGGCGCGTCCTGCGCTGCGGAGACGGTTCGCCTTACCGTGGGTTAGCTTACATTAACCTGAGGCAGGGCTCTACTTAGGGCTGTACATTAGCCTACGGCGCTAGTATGTTCACGGCTAATTCGCCTTGGCTTTATTCGCCTCTGCAAATACTACGAGACAAGCAGGACAAACTTTTTTGTTCATACGGCCGGGATAAGAAAGTTATTATTTTTGTATCTACGTCGTGAAGATTCAATGTAATAGCGAGCATATTTACATTTGATGCAAAGACAATTAAAGTACATATTAATTTTACCACAGTTGAGCAAAAAATATTTCAACGTTCAATACTTTTATTGCTAAAAAGTAGCGAACAGACAGGCAGATTTTCACAATAATTATGAATTGCATGATTACGAATTTGTGAATATGTCCGCCATTTTGTATGTTTCTTTTGTCGATATTTTTTTTCTTAATTCTAACGTTACGTTTAAATAAATACAAATGATTGTTTCTTTGTATCGCTTGAACATCTAAAAAAAAAAAAAAAGAAACCCTTTCTCAAAAGGAACAATCTTTTCTATTCATTTAAACGGAACAATTTGATACCCTCTACACAGACAAACAGACGTACCACGAGATTAGTTTTCGTGGATCAAAATAACGGTCAATTCAAATAAGTTTCTGATGTGCCTTTTCCTTTGAACTCAGTTGACAGTATTCGAGCACCGTGCTGCCAAAAACAGCAGAAAAACTAAAAGTGTATCTTTCGCGGAATATGTCCAATAGGTGTCGCACAGGTTAGTCGAAACCACAATTTTTTTAGGACTATTGTATGCAGTGGTACGTCTGTTTGTCTATGCCCTCTACCTGTATCTTCTTGGGGACTGTTTCCGCGTCCTGGCCTAACAAGAGCAACTAGATAAGCTACGGATCAAAGCAAATGACTAAGGCCGTGGACTTACTGGAGCGGCCCGTGCTGCGAAGACGGATATATATATATATATATATATATATATATATATATATATATATATATATATATATATATATATATATATATATATAAATATATATATATATATATATATATATATATATATATATATATATATATATATATAAATATATATATTATATATATATATATATATATATATATATATATATATATATATATATATATATATATATATATATATATATATATATATATATATATATATATATATATATATATATATATATATATATATATATATATATATATATATATATATATATATATATATATATATATATTGGCAGAGCTGTATGCCACCACGGGTCGGTATTTGGCGATTACCGTAGGCCACGGAAGTGCTTACTGCAAGAACGCAGTCCCGGACCATCAGCGAGAGCTAGCCTAGGTTGTGGTGAGACTCAGGCATTGGGCCGCCGAATTCTCACAAAAGCCACATTATCCGGAAGCAGCTCTGACGGAGCGAATAGTGCCGCTCCCACCACCCAAATGCACTAATTCGCCCATTGGGATTGATGCCAGTAAGTTCCCAATTACGGTAACTGGTCGCAACGCCATATGATAAGAGTCGGATTTCGTTTTCGTACCACGATTCTGGGCTGGCACCTGCGCCGAGCTCCCTTAGTAAGGTCGTGTGACAACGGCTTGAAACGGCGAGACAACAACCGGTGCAGGGGTCTCCGTCCCGTAAAACCTGGCAGGCCTTCCAGTACGTTCCAAATTCATTGCCCGGTGGGAACCGGGCAGGAGTGGGATCAGATGTCCTTTCCTGACTTGCGCCGGTCGGGGGTGTCATAGTTGCTCATAAGGCGCTATGGCAGCCGCCCCTAGCCATGGCCTCACTGCTTCGGCATAGACTACCATGGGACCAGATAGGCGACCACTCCGGTATGGATAAGGATAGCGGCTGGAAGGGGGACCCACTAAACAAAAATGGATTCAACAAAAAATAATCAACAAATGGGCGCAGATGGGTTGGAAAACCCGTTTGCACGAGGAGGCATCCAGAGGTCTCCGCCGAGAAAGGCGGAGATGGATGCAGTAAAGGACGCCTGCGAAGACGGCAAAGGCAGTACGCCAACCGGATCGACGCAAGACATCGCAGTGGCTGGTCCACTGTTGATAAAGGCGGTCGGAAGACAGCGAGACACGCTACCGAAGGTAGTAGCGCTGTCGGAGCAGCTCGATGCCATAATCGAGTTTGCGAAAAGTCGCACCAACACGACGAAGTACCTGAAGCAGGCTCTCTACATGCTTCGGTCCTCCGTCGATGCTGCGAAGAAGGAGCACGCCGAGCTCAAGGCAAGAGCGGTGGCTGCAGAGAAGAATGCAACGGAGGTGACCGGAAGGGCGACGAAGTCGGTCCAAACGGACACCTGCACGTTTGCAGCGGTTTGCGCCTCCGGGTCAGCCGCAAAAAGAGCAAGGCAGTCTCCGGGGGAAGCCCCCGAGAACAGCAAGAAACGGTTGGTTTTGCTAAGCCCGCGAGATAGCACACCAACGGCCTCCAAGTCCGCCGAAAAGTCTGCCGAAGTGACAGCTACGGGAAGCGCAACGACGAGAAGGCGACAAATCGTCCAAAAATGGGAAAGAAGGCGCGAAGCAGGGGCGACGCCCTCATACTCAAGACGGAGGGGTCCAAGTACTCCGAAGTCTTGAAGAAAATGAGAGGCGAAACCCAGCTCAAGGATCTGGGAGCGGATGTGCGGACCATCCGTCGTTCTCGCACCGGCGAGATGATCCTTGAGCTCCGTAAGGATGCTAAAAACAAGGGCGCTGCCTACAAGACGGTAGCCGAGCAGGTCCTCGGGAAAGATGTGCAAATTCGGGCACTCACCTCAGAGGTGACTCTCCAGCTCAAAAACCTGGATGAAATCACCGAGAGGTGCGATATTGCACAGGCCCTCAAGGAGAAGTGCGGAGTGGAAGTAGCCACTGAGGTAATTCGCCTCCGAAAGGGTCCAGCGGGGACCCAGGTGGCCACTTTCCGGCTTGCATCGGCCGATGCAACTCTGGCCCTGAAGACAGCCAAACTTAAGGTTGGCTGGTCAGTATGTCCCCTGAGCATACTCCAGCAGCCGGACGTTTGCTTCAGGTGTTTCGAGGGAGTACACAAGTCCTGGACCTGCAAGGGGCCCGATAGGAGCCAGTTATGTAGGCGTTGTGGTGGTGCTGGCCATAAAGCTAAAGACTGCGGGGAGCCTCCCAAGTGCTTGGTATGTACTGGAAAACGGGACGCCAAGCACTTTATGGGAGGCCCACGGTGCCCAGCCGGTAAGGCGGCCACGAAACCACGGGCGTGAGGGTGACACAATTGAACCTGAACCATTGCTATGCGGCACAGCAGCTGCTATACCAAGCAGCGTCTGAGTCGCGGTCGGACATCGCAATCGTATCGGACCCCTACTGCATTCCTCCCGGAAACGGTAATTGGGTTGCAGATAAGTCCAGTACGGCGGCCATATGCACGACCAGCAAGTTCCCGGTTCAGGAGGTTGTGTCAACCTCAAATGAAGGATACGCGGTTGCCAAGGTGGACGGAGTGTTCTACTGCAGTTGTTATGCTCCGCCGCGTTGGTCTATCGAAAGGTTCACCCAGATGGTCGATTTGTTATCTATGGAGCTGACGGGACTAACACCCTTAGTAGTGGCGGGCGACTTCAACGCTTGGGCTGTTGAGTGGGGAAGCCGCCGCACGAACCGGAGGGGTCAGATCTTGTTGGAAGCTTTGGCAAAGCTCAACCTAGATCTGGCCAACGTTGGAACCAAGTGTACATTCAGCAGAAATGGTGCGGAGTCGATCATCGACGTGACGTTCTCCAGCCCAGGACTGATCGTGAACTGGAGGGTAGACGATGGCTACACCTATAGTGACCACCAGTCGGTCTGCTATAGCGTAGTCCAGAACGTTAGGCGGCAGGCGACGGGTAGAGCCAATACTCCGACCGTCCGCGGGTGGAAGACATCGCATTTCGATGCCGAGGTATTTGCAGAAGCAATGAGAAGAGAGCGCGAGGGGGGCAGTTGGCTCCGCCCGAGTGCTGACCAATTAGTTGCCACATTATCGCGGGCGTGCGACGCCACCATGCCTAGGAGCCGCCAACCTAGGAATGGTAAGTCACCGGTATACTGGTGGACCGACGCGATAGCGGACCTCCGTAGCGCGTGCCTCCGTGCAAGACGGATGTTGCAACGTGCACGTACCGATGCACAGAGGGTAGAGCGCCGTGTAGTATTCGGATCTGCAAGATCGGCGCTTAAAAGTGCGATAAAGGCGAGCAAAAGGGCCTGCTTCGATAGGCTATGCGCGAGTGCCAATACGAATCCGTGGGGCAACGCCTACAGAGTCGTAATGGCGAAGACCAAAGGCGTGTTGGCGCCTGCAGAGCGATCACCAGCGATGCTGGAGCGCATCATCGAGGGACTCTTTCCACGACACGAGCCAAATCCTTGGCCTCCGGTTGCTGAGTCTCACGTCCGACGTTCCAGTATCTCAGACACAGACCAGGGACGGCCGGCCAACCTGCCGGGCATCCAATCCATGAGAGACGGCAGCCATGCAGAGGTTGTGGAGGAGGTAAGGGTTACGAATGAGGAACTCATCGTGATCGCCAACTCCCTAAAGGTGAGCAAGGCACCGGGACCGGATGGAATCCCGAACTTGGCCATCAGGACGGCCATGAAAGTGGCCCCTGATCTATTTCGAGCAGTCATGCAGAAGTGCCTGGATGACTGCCTCTTTCCGGACAGGTGGAAGCGACAGAGATTGGTGCTGTTGCCGAAGGCTGGGAAACCGCCAGGGGACCCATCGGCATACAGACCTATCTGTCTGCTGGACACTACGGGCAAGGTGCTTGAGAGGATTATCCTCAACAGACTGGTGAAGTACACAGAGGGTGTAAACGGTCTGGCAAGTAACCAGTTCGGCTTCCGGAAAGGTAGATCCACGCTGGATGCTATTCTCTCTGTCACCAAGACGGCAGAGGTAGCACTCCAGCGTAAGAGTTGGGGCATTCGCTATTGCGCAATCGTCACGCTTGACGTGAAGAATGCATTCAATAGCGCCAGTTGGGACTCCATAGCGCTCGCGCTTAGGAGCATCCACGTACCGGTGTCGTTGTACAAGATTTTGGAAAATTATTTCCAGAATCGGGTACTAGTTTACAACACGGAGGAGGGTCAGAAGTGCGTCCCAATCACCGCAGGGGTACCGCAAGGTTCCATCCTGGGCCCGGTGTTGTGGAATGTCATGTATGACGGGGTGTTGAAACTAAAGTTCCCTGTAGGGGTTGTGATCGTCGGTTTCGCAGACGACATCACGCTAGAGGTCTACGGCGAGTCGATCGAAGAGGTCGAGTTGACGGCCGCGCACTGCATACGCAAGGTCGAAGACTGGATGCACTCTAGGAAACTGGAGTTAGCGCACCATAAAACGGAGGTTACGGTTGTGAACAACCGCAAATTAGAGCAACAGGCGGTGGTCAGAGTCGGTGACTGCACCATTACCTCAAGGCGTTCCTTGAAGCTCTTGGGGGTTATGGTTGACGATAAGCTCACATTTAAGAGTCACGTCGACTATGCCTGTAAGAGGGCTTCAACGGCCGCTGCAGGACTATCTCGAATGATGTCCAATAGCTCAGCGGTATATGGCAGCAAGCGTAAACTTCTTGCCAGCGTGGTTTCGTCCATACTTAGGTATGGTGGGCCAGCGTGGTCCAAAGCGTTAGGTACCAACAGTCATCGTCGAAAACTGGAAAGTACCTACAGGCTCATGTGCCTGAGGGTTGTGAGCGCGTACCGTACAGTGTCATACGACGCAATCTGCGTCCTGTCCGGCATGATGCCTATCAGCATAGCCATTAAGGAGGACATTAAGGAGGACGTAGAATGCTTCGATCAACGTGACACAAGGGGTATACGAGGCACCAGAAGGTCATTCTCGATGATCAGATGGCAGCAGGAATGGTCCAATTCCGCAAAGGGTAGATGGACGCATCGACTTATTCCGGATGTATCCGGATGGGTCGGGAGGCGCCATGGAGAAGTGAACTTCCATCTGACACAGATTCTGTCAGGTCATGGTTGCTTCAGGCAGTATCTACACAGATTCGGGCATGCGGGGTCCCCCATGTGTCCCGAGTGTGCGGATGCGGAAGAAACTGCTGAGCATGTCTTCTTCGTGTGCCCTCGTTTTGTGCATGCGCGGAGCGACATGATGGTAGTGAGCGGGCCAGACACCACTCCGGACAACCTAGTTCGGAGGATGTGTAAAGACCCAAACATTTGGAGGGCGGTTTGTACAGCCGCCTCTCAAATAGTTTTAGAATTGCAAAACAGGCGACAGGTTGACCACCGACACGCCAGTGTTAGCTAACGGCCAGTCTCCAGGTTAGTTAGCTAAGTTAGCAAAGAGATCTATAGAACCAAGAGGGTGCACAGAGCACAAAAGCCGCTCCCCGAAGCAATACCTAGCGGTGGTCCCGGGGAGTATTATGGGCTGGAGACTGGAGGGGTTTTAGTGGGTCCGGTCACCGATTCAAACCAACCCCACACTCCCTGAGGTTGGTCACCTCAGGGGTTTGGATGCAAATTTCCCCTCCACCTGAAACAAAAAAACAAAAAAAAAAAATATAAATATATATATATATATATATATATATATATATATATATATATATATATATATATATATATATATATATATATATATATATATATATATATATATATATATATATATATATATATATATATATATATATATATATATATATATATATATATATATATATATATATATTTATATATATATATATATATATACATATATATATATATATTTATATATATATATATATATATATATATATATATATATATATATATATATATATATATATATATATATATATATATATATATATATATATATATATTTATATATAAATATATATATAATAAATATAAATATAATATATATATATATATATATATATATATATATATATATATATATATATATATATATATATATATATATATATATATATTATATTTATATTTATTATATATATATTTATATATAAATATATATATATATATATATATATATATATATATATATATATATATATATATATATATATATATATATATATCCGTCTTCGCAGCACGGGCCGCTCCAGTATGTCCACGGCCTTAGTCATTTGCTTTGATCCGTAGCTTATCTAGTTGGCTCTTGTTAGGCCAGGACGCGGAAACAGTCCCCAAGAAGATACAGGTAGAGGGCATAGACAAACAGACGTACCACTGCATACAATAGTCTAAAAAAATTGTGGTTTCGACTAACCTGTGCGACACCTATTGGACATATTCCGCGAAAGATACACTTTTAGTTTTTCTGCTGTTTTTGGCAGCACGGTGCTCGAATACTGTCAACTGAGTTCAAAGGAAAAGGCACATCAGAAACTTATTTGAATTGACCGTTATTTTGATCCACGAAAACTAATCTCGTGGTACGTCTCTTTGTCTGTGTAGAGGGTATCAAATTGTTCCGTTTAAATGAATAGAAAAGATTGTTCCTTTTGAGAAAGGGTTTTCTTTTATTTATTTTTTTGAGATGTTCAAGCGATACAAAGAAACAATCATTTGTATTTATTTAAACGTAACGTTAGAATTAAGAAAAATAATATCGACAAAAGAAACATACAAAATGGCGGACATATTTACAAATTCGTAATCATGCAATTCATAATTATTGTGAAAATCTGCCTGTCTGTTCGCTACTTTTTAGCAATAAAAGTATTGAACGTTGAAATATTTTTTGCTCAACTGTGGTAAAATTAATATGTACTTTAATTGTCTTTGCATCAAATGTAAATATGCTCGCTATTACATTGAATCTTCACGACGTAGATACAAAAATAATAACTTTCTTCATCCCGGCCGTATGAACAAAAAAGTTTGTCCTGCTTGTCTCGTAGTATTTGCAGAGGCGAATTAAGCCAAGGCGAATTAGGCCGTGAACATACTAGCGCCGTAGGCTAATGTACAGCCCTAAGTAGAGCCCTGCCTCAGGTTAATGTAAGCTAACCTACGGTAAGGCGAACCGTCTCCGCAGCGCAGGACGCGCCAGTATCTTCGCCATTTTTCATACGCATAACATAGCAACTGTCAATGGGGCCCGCAAATCGCGGATCCACTGCGATGTTAGCTGCGATGAAACAAATCAAATAAGATAGAGATGCCAGCTAGCTGTTAAAATCGCAACGTTACGGTCAATGGCACTCGCTATCGCGCGATGATTTCTATTTTTTTTTTGCCGGAAATGGAAGAGCTGGGTCTTGTTGACATGTGGTTTCAGCAAGACGAAGCAACGTGCCACACATCGCGCGAACCAATGGACATATTGCGGAATGAGTTCGGTGAGCAATTCATCTCACGAAATGGACCGGTGAATTGGCCGCCTAGATCATGCGATTTAACACCGCACAGATTATTTTTGTGGGGCTACGTTAAGTCTCTCGTCTATGCGGATAAGCCAACAACAATTCCAGCCTTGGAAGACAACATTACACGTGTTATTCGCGAGATATCAGCCGAAATGCTCGAAAAAGTGACCCAAAATTGGACTTTTCGTATGGACCATTTAAAACGTAGCCATGGCCAACATTTGAATGAAATTATCTTTAAAAAATAAATGGCATAAACCAATTCATCGGCTCACATAAAGATTTCATATAGTTTTGTAATTTTTATGCGTTTTTTTTTTAAAGAAAAACCAAGTTCTTAGAACCCTTTACTTCATCGGGGGCGTACATGTGTTCGAATGAACTGAAACGATCGATTTGTGTCTTCCCCTTTTCCCGCTGTTTCTCATTATTTGCCGATTGGATACGGTTCAAAATCACATCGATGCAACTCAGTAAATATTTGTATCGGTTTACCGTGCCATTGATAGATTCATCATGGCAAATCAAACCGGGACGAAGACAAAATAGCATTCGCCTCTCTTACTTCTTAAGGGGGGATTTGTTAGTAGCTTAAGTATTTATGATAAATATTAGTAAATAATGAGTATGTGTGTCCAATCACAAATGGTGACTTCTCAACACTGTTAGAAATTTGTAATTTTAATTGTTAGGATTTGTTTGCTTTCGCAATTAGGACTTATCATTCGTAGGGATTTAAACCTACTTGTCAGAAAAGGGGAAGTAAACTTACAACTAACTTAATTGCTAACTTATTGGCTATAAAGAGAGCTTATCGTAGCAATTGAGGATTGCAACGATTTTTGTCGAAAATTGTTAATAATTTTATTTGACATAGCTTCTAATGGTTCAACACCAGTAAGTCTATGTAATTCGAGTGTACCAAACCAAGGAGGACGCTTCAAAATCATTTTCAGAATTTTATTCTGAATCCTTTGGAGCGTTTTCTTCCTTGTTGAACAGCAACTTGACCAGATCGGTACAGCATAAAGCATTGCTGGTCTAAAAATTTGTTTGTAAATCAAAAGTTTGTTCTTTAAACAAAGTTTAGAATTCCTGTTAATGAGAGGATATAAACATCTCGTATATTTGATGCACTTGGCTTGTATACTCTCAATGTGCTCTTTGAAAATAAGTTTTTTATCATAAATTAGTCCCAAGTACTTAACCTTGTCGGACCAACTTAAAATAACCCCATTCATCTTGACAACGTGATTATTGTTTGGCTTGAGGAAAGAAGCCCTAGGCTTATGCGGAAAAATTATCATTTGAGTTTTAGAAGCATTGGGAGAGATTTTCCACTTTTGCAAGTAGGAAGAAAAAATATCTAAACTTTTCTGCAATCGACTGCATATGACACGAAGACTTTTTCCTTTTACGGAAATGCTTGTGTCGTCGCAGAACAATGACTTTGTGCATCCTGGAGGCAAATCAGGAAGATCTGAAGTGAATATGTTGTACAGGACTGGACCCAAGACTGAACCTTGAGGTACACCTGCTCTGACAGGAAATCTATCAGATTTTGAATTCTGATAGACAACCTGCAGAGTTCGATCAGTAAGATAATTTTTTAAAATTTTGATTAGGAAAATTGGAAAATTGAAAGTTTGCAATTTCGCAATCAAACCTTTATGCCAAACACTGTCGAATGCTTTTTCTATGTCTAAAAGAGCAGCTCCAGTGGAATAACCTTCAGATTTGTTAGCTCGTATCATATTAGTAACTCTGAGCAATTGATGAGTTGTGGAATGCCCATGGCGAAATCCAAACTGTTCATTTGCAAAAATTGAATTTTCGTTGATGTGTGACATCATTCTGTTAAGAATAATTCTCTCAAACAGTTTACTTATTGAAGAAAGCAAACTGATTGGTCGATAACTTGAAACTTCAGCTGGGTTCTTATCCGGTTTTAAAATGGGAGTAATTTTTGCATTTTTCCATAATTTGGGAAAATATGCAATTTTGAAGCAGCAATTGAAAATTTTCACTAAAAATTCCATTGTGCTCTCAGGGAGATGTTTGATTAGTATATTAAAGATTCCATCGTCACCAGGTGCTTTCATATTTTTGAAATTTTTAATAATTGATTTAATCTCATTCAAGTTAGTTTCAATTATTTCTGCAGGTAAAAAATTCTGGGAAGTAATTAAATCAAATTGACGTGTGACTTCATTTTCAATTGGACTCACAAAATTCAAATTTGAGTTATGAACACTCTCAAACTCCTGAGCAAGTCTTTGAGCCTTTTGTTCATTGGATACAAGAAAACGTTCACCATCTTTTAAAACTGGAATAGGCTTTGAAGGTTTCTTAAGAATCTTCGACAGCTTCCAAAATGGTTTTGAATATGGTTTCAATTTTTCAACTTTAGTCTCAAAATTTTGATTTCTCAGAAGAGTAAATCTATGTTTAATCTCTTTCTGTAAATCTTTATAAATAGTTTTAAAAACAGGGTCACGAGAACGTTGATATTGACGTCTGCGGACATTTTTCAAACGAATTAGAAGTTAAAGATTTTCGTCAATTATTGATGAATCAAATTTCACTTGAGCCTTTGGAACAGAATAATTCCTGGCATCAACAATTGCACATTTTAATGCTTCCAAAGCGGAATCAATATTCACTTCGTTTTGCAAATCAAGCTCATTATTGAAATTTCTCTCAATATGAGTTTTGTATCTTTCCCAATTAGCCTTGTTATAATTAAAAACAGAGCTCATAGGGTTTAAAACTGATTCATGTGATAAAGAAAAAGTTATTGGAAGATGGTCAGAATCTAAGTCAGCATGTGTGATCAAATCACCACATACATGACTTTGATCTGTTAGCACCAAATCAATTGTTGAAGGGTTTCTTACAGAAGAAAAGCATGTAGGACTATTCGGAGACAAAATAGAATAGTATCCTGAAGAACAATCATTGAATAAAATTTTGCCATTGGAATTACTTTGAGAATTATTCCATGAACGATGTTTAGCGTTAAAATCGCCGATTATGAAAAATTTCGAACGATTTCTGGTGAGTTTTTGTAAATCACCTTTAAAATAATTTTTGAGCTCGCGTGTGCATTGAAATGGTAAATATGCTGCGGCAATAAATAAAATCCCAGGTTCAGTTTGAACTTCAATTCCCAAAGTTTTCAATAACTTTCGTCTCAAGATGGGGAAGAGCACGATGTTTGATTCGGCGATGAATAACAATTGCAACTCCACCGCCGGAACCCTGAATCCTATCATATCTATGAACCACGTAATTGGGATCATATTTTAATTTTATGTTAGGTTTCAAAAATGTTTCAGTAATAATTGCAATATGCACATTATTTACTGTTAAAAAATAAAAAAGCTCATTCTCATTGGCCTTCAATGAGCGAGCATTCCAATTTAATATTTTAATTGTTTTATTTAAAATCATTGCTAAATTTTAAATTAGAAACAATTTTAATAGTAAAATTTGTGCCTATTTGAATGGCTTCAAACATTGATTTTGCCTGCAACATGGCGTTCATAAGATCGAACATTGCCTGTTGCAAAAAAGAAAGTTTACCTGCCGTAATAGGCCCCAGGCAGTTGACATTAGAAAAATATTTTCGACAGCAATATTAGCTGGAGTAATAACTGTACAATTATTTTCTAGCGTGTTTTGCTTACCCATATTAACGGTCATTTTCGAACTACCAACACTAGGCGGTATAATGTTCGAACTACCTGTAACCTGTGCATAAGTTAAACGGGTATGCAAAGGAGTAGGTAAACTATGCGTCACTGGTACGCTTGGAGAATTTTGTTTTGAAGTTGGTTTTAATTGAGAAATTGAATTTTGTTTACCTTGCCTTGCCTTAACAATTGCTAAACGGACTGGGCATTGATAAAAATTTGACATATGGTTGCCGTTATAATTCGCACAGCGAAAATTTTTACTCTCTTTCACAGGACATGTGTCCTTTTTGTGAGAAGAGTCTCCACAATTAAGACATTTTTGGTCCATGTTACAGAATTTGGAACCATGGCCATAACGTTGGCAAGTACGGCATTGGGTGATATGCTTATCACCTCCGCCATACTTCCTATAAATTTCCCACTTTACACGCACATTATACAAAGCATGTGCTTTTTCAAAAAAATTTAAGTTGTTAACCTCATTGCGGTTAAAATGAATTAAATAATTAACAAGGGAAATTCCAGTTCTCTGACTGTTTTCGCCTCGTGATTTTTGTTTCATTAGAATTACTTGGGTAGGGGCTATGCCAAGTAATTCTGTTAAAGTAAGTTTGATCTCATCAACGGTTTGATCGTTGGTGAGACCTTTCAAGACAACCTTGAACGGCTTGGCGTTCTTGGTGTCACATGTAAAAAATTTGTACATCTTGTCAGTTAAATACTGAACAAGACGATCACGACCCTTTACTGATTCGGCTAATAAGCGGCATTCACCTCTACGGCCAATTTGATAGGTAACTTTAACGTCAGAAACAAACGTTGAAAGTTCCTTTTTGAATATATTAAATTCAGAAGAAATAGTTACCACAATAGGTGGAACTTTCTCCTTTTTTAAAGATTTTATATTTTGTATAGTTTCATTATTGGTAACTTCCATTTCACCAGCTTCTTGCTCAGGCAAAATATCAAATGGATTGTCACTACAGACACTCGAAGTGTCAGAAAGAGATGCCTCTCTTTTCCTCCCCGCAGCGATGCGAGGTTTCTTTTTCCGTCCAGCCATTTCAGGTGATACGAAAAAAGTTAAAACAAATGTTAAATTCATAAGTAGGTAGTCTTGAGAAAGACTGATGGGAAATAACTTTCAGGTAGTCTTTAAAAGACACACTGACAAAACACAAACTTTGAAGCTATAGGCAGTCAAAGACCTGTCCACAAGCAACCGGAAAAACGTCTGATCTGTAGGACAGTTCAAGACGCACTGAGCATTCGCCTCGAATCGTTCACTGAAGAGTTACATACCAGAATTTCTGAGCTTGTTCATACATTTGCTGGTGCTATGAGACAATAGGCCATATGAGTTAGGCCGAAAAGATACTGGCGCGTCCTGCGCTGCGGAGACGGTTCGCCTTACCGTAGGTTAGCTTACATTAACCTGAGGCAGGGCTCTACTTAGGGCTGTACATTAGCCTACGGCGCTAGTATGTTCACGGCCTAATTCGCCTTGGCTTAATTCGCCTCTGCAAATACTACGAGACAAGCAGGACAAACTTTTGTTCATACGGCCGGGATGAAGAAAGTTATTATTTTTGTATCTACGTCGTGAAGATTCAATGTAATAGCGAGCATATTTACATTTGATGCAAAGACAATTAAAGTACATATTAATTTTACCACAGTTGAGCAAAAAATATTTCAACGTTCAATACTTTTATTGCTAAAAAGTAGCGAACAGACAGGCAGATTTTCACAATAATTATGAATTGCATGATTACGAATTTGTAAATATGTCCGCCATTTTGTATGTTTCTTTTGTCGATATTATTTTTCTTAATTCTAACGTTACGTTTAAATAAATACAAATGATTGTTTCTTTGTATCGCTTGAACATCTCAAAAAAATAAATAAAAGAAAACCCTTTCTCAAAAGGAACAATCTTTTCTATTCATTTAAACGGAACAATTTGATACCCTCTACACAGACAAAGAGACGTACCACGAGATTAGTTTTCGTGGATCAAAATAACGGTCAATTCAAATAAGTTTCTGATGTGCCTTTTCCTTTGAACTCAGTTGACAGTATTCGAGCACCGTGCTGCCAAAAACAGCAGAAAAACTAAAAGTGTATCTTTCGCGGAATATGTCCAATAGGTGTCGCACAGGTTAGTCGAAACCACAATTTTTTTAGACTATTGTATGCAGTGGTACGTCTGTTTGTCTATGCCCTCTACCTGTATCTTCTTGGGGACTGTTTCCGCGTCCTGGCCTAACAAGAGCCAACTAGATAAGCTACGGATCAAAGCAAATGACTAAGGCCGTGGACATACTGGAGCGGCCCGTGCTGCGAAGACGGATATATATATATATATATATATATATATATATATATATATATATATATATATATATATATATATATATATATATATATTTATATATAAATATATATATATAATAAATATAAATATAATATATATATATATATATATATATATATATATATATATATATATATATATATATATATATATATATATATATATATATATATATACATATATATATATATATATATATATATATATATATATATATATATATATATATATATATATATTATATTTATATTTATTATATATATATTTATATATAAATATATATATATATATATATATTATATTTATATTTATTATATATATATTTATATATAAATATATATATATATATATATATATATATATATATATATATATATATATATATATATATATATATATATATATATATATATATATATATATATATATATATATATATATATATATATATATATATATATATATATATCCGTCTTCGCAGCACGGGCCGCTCCAGTATGTCCACGGCCTTAGTCATTTGCTTTGATCCGTAGCTTATCTAGTTGGCTCTTGTTAGGCCAGGACGCGGAAACAGTCCCCAAGAAGATACAGGTAGAGGGCATAGACAAACAGACGTACCACTGCATACAATAGTCTAAAAAAATTGTGGTTTCGACTAACCTGTGCGACACCTATTGGACATATTCCGCGAAAGATACACTTTTAGTTTTTCTGCTGTTTTTGGCAGCACGGTTCTCGAATACTGTCAACTGAGTTCAAAGGAAAAGGCACATCAGAAACTTATTTGAATTGACCGTTATTTTGATCCACGAAAACTAATCTCGTGGTACGTCTCTTTGTCTGTGTAGAGGGTATCAAATTGTTCCGTTTAAATGAATAGAAAAGATTGTTCCTTTTGAGAAAGGGTTTTCTTTTATTTATTTTTTTGAGATGTTCAAGCGATACAAAGAAACAATCATTTGTATTTATTTAAACGTAACGTTAGAATTAAGAAAAATAATATCGACAAAAGAAACATACAAAATGGCGGACATATTTACAAATTCGTAATCATGCAATTCATAATTATTGTGAAAATCTGCCTGTCTGTTCGCTACTTTTTAGCAATAAAAGTATTGAACGTTGAAATATTTTTTGCTCAACTGTGGTAAAATTAATATGTACTTTAATTGTCTTTGCATCAAATGTAAATATGCTCGCTATTACATTGAATCTTCACGACGTAGATACAAAAATAATAACTTTCTTCATCCCGGCCGTATGAACAAAAAAGTTTGTCCTGCTTGTCTCGTAGTATTTGCAGAGGCGAATTAAGCCAAGGCGAATTAGGCCGTGAACATACTAGCGCCGTAGGCTAATGTACAGCCCTAAGTAGAGCCCTGCCTCAGGTTAATGTAAGCTAACCTACGGTAAGGCGAACCGTCTCCGCAGCGCAGGACGCGCCAGTATCTTTTCGGCCTAACTCATATGGCCTATTGTCTCATAGCACCAGCAAATGTATGAACAAGCTCAGAAATTCTGGTATGTAACTCTTCAGTGAACGATTCGAGGCGAATGCTCAGTGCGTCTTGAACTGTCCTACAGATCAGACGTTTTTCCGGTTGCTTGTGGACAGGTCTTTGACTGCCTATAGCTTCAAAGTTTGTGTTTTGTCAGTGTGTCTTTTAAAGACTACCTGAAAGTTATTTCCCATCAGTCTTTCTCAAGACTACCTACTTATGAATTTAACATTTGTTTTAACTTTTTTCGTATCACCTGAAATGGCTGGACGGAAAAAGAAACCTCGCATCGCTGCGGGGAGGAAAAGAGAGGCATCTCTTTCTGACACTTCGAGTGTCTGTAGTGACAATCCATTTGATATTTTGCCTGAGCAAGAAGCTGGTGAAATGGAAGTTACCAATAATGAAACTATACAAAATATAAAATCTTTAAAAAAGGAGAAAGTTCCATCTATTGTGGTAACTATTTCTTCTGAATTTAATATATTCAAAAAGGAACTTTCAACGTTTGTTTCTGACGTTAAAGTTACCTATCAAATTGGCCGTAGAGGTGAATGCCGCTTATTAGCCGAATCAGTAAAGGGTCGTGATCGTCTTGTTCAGTATTTAACTGACAAGATGTACAAATTTTTTACATGTGACACCAAGAACGCCAAGCCGTTCAAGGTTGTCTTGAAAGGTCTCACCAACGATCAAACCGTTGATGAGATCAAACTTACTTTAACAGAATTACTTGGCATAGCCCCTACCCAAGTAATTCTAATGAAACAAAAATCACGAGGCGAAAACAGTCAGAGAACTGGAATTTCCCTTGTTAATTATTTAATTCATTTTAACCGCAATGAGGTTAACAACTTAAAATTTTTTGAAAAAGCACATGCTTTGTATAATGTGCGTGTAAAGTGGGAAATTTATAGGAAGTATGGCGGAGGTGATAAGCATATCACCCAATGCCGTACTTGCCAACGTTATGGCCATGGTTCCAAATTCTGTAACATGGACCAAAAATGTCTTAATTGTGGAGACTCTTCTCACAAAAAGGACACATGTCCTGTGAAAGAGAGTAAAAATTTTCGCTGTGCGAATTATAACGGCAACCATATGTCAAATTTTTATCAATGCCCAGTCCGTTTAGCAATTGTTAAGGCAAGGCAAGGTAAACAAAATTCAATTTCTCAATTAAAACCAACTTCAAAACAAAATTCTCCAAGCGTACCAGTGACGCATAGTTTACCTACTCCTTTGCATACCCGTTTAACTTATGCACAGGTTACAGGTAGTTCGAACATTATACCGCCTAGTGTTGGTAGTTCGAAAATGACCGTTAATATGGGTAAGCAAAACACGCTAGAAAATAATTGTACAGTTATTACTCCAGCTAATATTGCTGTCGAAAATATTTTTCTAATGTCAACTGCCTGGGGCCTATTACGGCAGGTAAACTTTCTTTTTTGCAACAGGCAATGTTCGATCTTATGAACGCCATGTTGCAGGCAAAATCAATGTTTGAAGCCATTCAAATAGGCACAAATTTTACTATTAAAATTGTTTCTAATTTAAAATTTAGCAATGATTTTAAATAAAACAATTAAAATATTAAATTGGAATGCTCGCTCATTGAAGGCCAATGAGAATGAGCTTTTTAATTTTTTAACAGTAAATAATGTGCATATTGCAATTATTACTGAAACATTTTTGAAACCTAACATAAAATTAAAATATGATCCCAATTACGTGGTTCATAGATATGATAGGATTCAGGGTTCCGGCGGTGGAGTTGCAATTGTTATTCATCGCCGAATCAAACATCGTGCTCTTCCCCATCTTGAGACGAAAGTTATTGAAAACTTTGGGAATTGAAGTTCAAACTGAACCTGGGATTTTATTTATTGCCGCAGCATATTTACCATTTCAATGCACACGCGAGCTCAAAAATTATTTAAAAGGTGATTTACAAAAACTCACCAGAAATCGTTCGAAATTTTTCATAATCGGCGATTTTAACGCTAAACATCGTTCATGGAATAATTCTCAAAGTAATTCCAATGGCAAAATTTTATTCAATGATTGTTCTTCAGGATACTATTCTATTTTGTCTCCGAATAGTCCTACATGCTTTTCTTCTGTAAGAAACCCTTCAACAATTGATTTGGTGCTAACAGATCAAAGTCATGTATGTGGTGATTTGATCACACATGCTGACTTTGATTCTGACCATCTTCCAATAACTTTTTCTTTATCACATGAATCAGTTTTAAACCCTATGAGCTCTGTTTTTAATTATAACAAGGCTAATTGGGAAAGATACAAAACTCATATTGAGAGAAATTTCAATAATGAGCTTGATTTGCAAAACGAAGTGAATATTGATTCCGCTTTGGAAGCATTAAAATGTGCAATTGTTGATGCCAGGAATTATTCTGTTCCAAAGGCTCAAGTGAAATTTGATTCATCAATAATTGACGAAAATCTTTAACTTCTAATTCGTTTGAAAAATGTCCGCAGACGTCAATATCAACGTTCTCGTGACCCTGTTTTTAAAACTATTTATAAAGATTTACAGAAAGAGATTAAACATAGATTTACTCTTCTGAGAAATCAAAATTTTGAGACTAAAGTTGAAAAATTGAAACCATATTCAAAACCATTTTGGAAGCTGTCGAAGATTCTTAAGAAACCTTCAAAGCCTATTCCAGTTTTAAAAGATGGTGAACGTTTTCTTGTATCCAATGAACAAAAGGCTCAAAGACTTGCTCAGGAGTTTGAGAGTGTTCATAACTCAAATTTGAATTTTGTGAGTCCAATTGAAAATGAAGTCACACGTCAATTTGATTTAATTACTTCCCAGAATTTTTTACCTGCAGAAATAATTGAAACTAACTTGAATGAGATTAAATCAATTATTAAAAATTTCAAAAATATGAAAGCACCTGGTGACGATGGAATCTTTAATATACTAATCAAACATCTCCCTGAGAGCACAATGGAATTTTTAGTGAAAATTTTCAATTGCTGCTTCAAAATTGCATATTTTCCCAAATTATGGAAAATGCAAAAATTACTAGAGAATTATTCTTAACAGAATGATGTCACACATCAACGAAAATTCAATTTTTGCAAATGAACAGTTTGGATTTCGCCATGGGCATTCCACAACTCATCAATTGCTCAGAGTTACTAATATGATACGAGCTAACAAATCTGAAGGTTATTCCACTGGAGCTGCTCTTTTAGACATAGAAAAAGCATTCGACAGTGTTTGGCATAAAGGTTTGATTGCGAAATTGCAAACTTTCAATTTTCCAATTTTCCTAATCAAAATTTTAAAAAATTATCTTACTGATCGAACTCTGCAGGTTGTCTATCAGAATTCAAAATCTGATAGATTTCCTGTCAGAGCAGGTGTACCTCAAGGTTCAGTCTTGGGTCCAGTCCTGTACAACATATTCACTTCAGATCTTCCTGATTTGCCTCCAGGATGCACAAAGTCATTGTTCTGCGACGACACAAGCATTTCCGTAAAAGGAAAAAGTCTTCGTGTCATATGCAGTCGATTGCAGAAAAGTTTAGATATTTTTTCTTCCTACTTGCAAAAGTGGAAAATCTCTCCCAATGCTTCTAAAACTCAAATGATAATTTTTCCGCATAAGCCTAGGGCTTCTTTCCTCAAGCCAAACAATAATCACGTTGTCAAGATGAATGGGGTTATTTTAAGTTGGTCCGACAAGGTTAAGTACTTGGGACTAATTTATGATAAAAAACTTATTTTCAAAGAGCACATTGAGAGTATACAAGCCAAGTGCATCAAATATACGAGATGTTTATATCCTCTCATTAACAGGAATTCTAAACTTTGTTTAAAGAACAAACTTTTGATTTACAAACAAATTTTTAGACCAGCAATGCTTTATGCTGTACCGATCTGGTCAAGTTGCTGTTCAACAAGGAAGAAAACGCTCCAAAGGATTCAGAATAAAATTCTGAAAATGATTTTGAAGCGTCCTCCTTGGTTTGGTACACTCGAATTACATAGACTTACTGGTGTTGAACCATTAGAAGCTATGTCAAATAAAATTATTAACAATTTTCGACAAAAATCGTTGCAATCCTCAATTGCTACGATAAGCTCTCTTTATAGCCAATAAGTTAGCAATTAAGTTAGTTGTAAGTTTACTTCCCCTTTTCTGACAAGTAGGTTTAAATCCCTACGAATGATAAGTTCTTATTGCGAAAGCAAACAAATCCTAACAATTAAAATTACAAATTTCTAACAGTGTTGAGAAGTCACCATTTGTGATTGGACACACATACTCATTATTTACTAATATTTATCATAAATACTTAAGCTACTAACAAATCCCCCCTTAAGAAGTAAGAGAGGCGAATGCTATTTTGTCTTCGTCCCGGTTTGATTTGCCATGATGAATCTATCAATGGCACGGTAAACCGATACAAATATTTACTGAGTTGCATCGATGTGATTTTGAACCGTATCCAATCGGCAAATAATGAGAAACAGCAGGAAAAGGGGAAGACACAAATCGATCGTTTCAGTTCATTCGAACACATGTACGCCCCCGATGAAGTAAAGGGTTTTAAGAACTTGGTTTTTCTTTAAAAAAAAAAACGCATAAAAATTACAAAACTATATGAAATCTTTATGTGAGCCGATAAATTGGTTTATGCCATTTATTTTTTAAAGATAATTTCATTCAAATGTTGGCCATGGCTACGTTTTAAATGGTCCATACGAAAAGTCCAATTTTGGGTCACTTTTCCGAGCATTTCGGCTGATATCTCGCGAATAAAACGTGTAATGTTGTCTTCCAAGGCTGGAATTGTTGTTGGCTTATCCGCATAGACGAGAGACTTAACGTAGCCCCACAAAAATAATCTGTGCGGTGTTAAATCGCATGATCTAGGCGGCCAATTCACCGGTCCATTTCGTGAGATGAATTGCTCACCGAACTCATTCCGCAATATGTCCATTGGTTCGCGCGATGTGTGGCACGTTGCTTCGTCTTGCTGAAACCACATGTCAACAAGACCCAGCTCTTCCATTTCCGGCAAAAAAAAAAAATAGAAATCATCGCGCGATAGCGAGTGCCATTGACCGTAACGTTGCGATTTTAACAGCTAGCTGGCATCTCTATCTTATTTGATTTGTTTCATCGCAGCTAACATCGCAGTGGATCCGCGATTTGCGGGCCCCATTGACAGTTGCTATGTTATGCGTATGAAAAATGGCGGTGATATGCTATCTCGTTTACACATACGCTGAGATGTTAGTCCTCGAAACATGGCGGGATGCCAGCTAGCTGGATTTTAATCACCTTTGAAGCAGTGTTGCTGATTATCACTTCATTACACTCAAATACGTTGTCTGCAACCAGAAGTGCTCAGTTTAGTGGCAACAGAGCATGCACTCATAAGCGAAACGAACGCGTTGATTGTTCCGTGCCATGGTGAGTGACTCACGTATGAGAAGTTTTTTTTCTCTCCGCATCGTCTTCGCTTCGGACCCGATCAGATCAATAGGGAAGACAGAAGTTTTTTTTCCGTGGTAATCTCATCACTCTGAATATTCAGATGATTCGCATCATTCACTTCATTTGCATCGTTCGCACCGTTCGTACGATTTGCATCAGTCATATTTTTCGGGTCTTTTTGTTTTGGGTGAACTGAAGCGATTAGCTTTCTTCAGCCAACAGTGCTGCGTAGTTGTAGTTTTTTTTTTTTAAGAGTCTAGCAGTGATGAACTGCCGCGCGTTAAAAACAAAGATGAAGGATGTTGTTTGGGAAAAGGCTGCTGCCACAGGGCAATGAAATATAGATGCCTTATCGATGCTTTCAGTTTTGTTAAATTCATTTTTAATTTCAGAAACCTATAACCAGTTGACTTCAAGAAACATAAAAATAAAAACATACATTGAAAAAATGTCATTTTTTCCTTTTCAAACATCTCGAACAATACGTGCGGACATCTTAACTAATTCCTTAAACTATATTCCGTAAAATTTATTCTGCCAAGAACACCGATGGAAAAAAATCGCTTCTAGCGACTAATGAATACGTATAAACCAAGCCTATGATGCGTTGACATCGTCGTCAGTGTGCGAGTTATTCTTATTCTTCGCACATTTGCAAACAGACCTCCATGGTAGGTGAATAACGAAGATCACAAAAGAGCACCATATAAAAAAAATCGTTACTGGTGCACTCTCTCCGCCTTCCTTCTTACGATGTACTTTTCATCGTGGGAGCACGCAATATATGTTATTCTCTATGTGCACAGCTGAGAATATAAAGTTAGTCGCGTTATGAACAAGTAATGAATAAGAGAAATTGGATCGTAAATATTCACTCAATGATGGGGATTTTTTTTCAAGAAAGAGAGTTCGTGTTTTCCTACTCTCACTCAACTCAACGGGTTTTTTTTTTTGTGGTAGCTGGTAGGTGCAAGCGCAAGTGCAAATTGCTAGTTGGTTGGAAGCTTTTGTCGGTATAAGGCGTCAAGATGGACAAAGGGCTAAGAAAAAATAATGTATCCGAAAAAGTTCGGCAAATGTTTGTGGCGGAGAATGGCAATTTCCGATGCACGACGGTGGAAAATTGTAGCTATCGGCCAAAATTCATTAACGTTACGAACTGCCATCGTAACTTTTTCTCTCAGTTTGCCATGATCAGACAACAAATATTTAGCAAACCGTTTATAGTGTTTTCATAACAAAAAATGAGATTTCGGAAATATTAACTTAAACAACTTTTTTAACAATTTTAAATTTTGTGTATTGATAATGTAAAGCAATGCCTTGGTGCTACATTCCGTCTTGAAATTTGAACTTCTGTTTATTATACACAGACTTCGCAGCCAACTGTTGAGTGTACAGGACAATTGCGGGGCTAGAGCTACGATCCTTCTGACACCACAGTAATTACCCGATTATATCTGTACCCGATTTTATCTGCCCCCGATTTTATCACATTTTTCACCCGATTTTATCATCATGAAACATTTCATTAAAAAAATGTCAGGGGGAACTGATTTTCTGTTACGCTTCAATATTTAAGATATTTTTCATAATTCTGTGCAGTTGTGGATGCAGTTTACATTAAAAATTCAACCGATGCACAATGTTACATTTTGCTGTTATCGTGCGAATAATTGAATAGTGATACAAATGTTTATTATAACCGTATAATATGTTCGGAGAAGTTTCAAAGTATTTAAAAACGCATCTTTTGATGTAGAAAGCTGGGTGATCAATCCTCCTAAAAGTGAGATAGAATATTTACTTTTTCATTAGATAAAGATAGACGCTTGGTGTCTTAGGCAAAGTATTAGGTGATCTCAAAACAAGAAACTTTACAGAAGACATCATGTTTCTATCTCTTACATATTGCAAGCAACATAAAGTTTTCTATGAGAAGGCCTTAAAAATCGTTATTTACATTTTAAGATTTTTCTGTTTGCAATATGTGAGAGATATCAGCACGCTGTCTTCGGCAAAGTTTAGTGTTGTGAGAACATCTAATATTTTGCTTATGGTACTGCGCTACAAAGAAGCAAGTTATTCATTTTACCAATTCAAACAATAACCTGAACGAATAAAAAACTTAATTGTAATTTATTTGCAACTTTACATCGATTTTTTTAGGTTTTCTATTTTTTTTAGGTTTGTTCAGAAAAGTTTTTGGCAACTGAATTATCTATCTAAAAAATGTTTTACAAAAATAGTGATGATCGATTTTTTATTGTCACTTTTTGTTTTTGAAATTTTTTTTTCTGTACAGGATCTCAAATTGAATTTTTTATATATTTTTTATAAAAGCTCAAACTGTCTGAGCTTTTATAAAAAATATGTAAAGAATTCATTTTGAGATCCTGTACTGACAAAAAAATTTCAAAAACAAAAAGTGAAATTCATCCCTTGAAAATTTTTCTTTATCTTTTGTCATTATTCAGATATATCGATTTATGAAAAAACAACTGCAGCTTTTTTCATATGTTTGTACAGATAAATTTTCCAAAAGAAATTAAAATCGCTGATTTTACGTATTTAGCTATTGATTTAACATCTTCAATAAAAAAAATAAAATTTTAAAAATTTCCCGATTTTATCACTTTCCCTATTTTATCACGCCAAAAATCATCAGGGTGAGATATAATCGGGTGATCAGTGTATTAGTTTTCCCCGAGCTGGAGAGAGAGACTTTTTTATTTCAAATAAAGTTGTTCCTTGATCATTGACCAAATTGATTTTTTTGACGTAGAATACGTCTTACGGCAACATATATAGGGGTTCAACTTCAATACAGGGATCCAATTTCGAAAACCGAAAACATGGAGAGCGTCACGAAAATTGTCCAATTTCAAACGTTCTAAACTCAGTCAGTTTTCAACCGATTTCCGTCATTTTTGCAGCAATCGATTGGAAAATCATTTAAGCAACCGTCCAAATGCAGAAAATTGTAATCTGACTGTTCGAACTATTGTACTATTGCAAATTGTTGAACCTTGTCGAAACGTAAATGTCGACCTTTGATTGGTTGCTTGCTGCCTTTCCCTAAAAAGGACGACAGAATGGAGTACCTAGTTAGCCAGGAATGCACTCGTTGGGCTATATAAGAGACTGCTTCTCCTCAAGCAATCTCAGTTTACTAGCAGCAGGCAGCAGCGGCGGACAGTAGCAGCGATGGCAGTGGGCAAACGCGGCGTGGAGCAGCAGCGGCGGCGGTAGTGGTTAGCTGCAGAACCTAACTTTTTCAGTTCGGCTCCCTTTTGATCTGAGTTGGACCCCACCAGTGGTAATTCAATTCAGATATCGTTGGGTGAATACAGCCAGAAATTAAATGAGACTCGCACCGCCAGGTGGTTTGAGAAGCCACCATCTTCCAGGGTGTATATATAGGGTGTGTGCACATATCTAACGTGTGTGAATATTTATAGCGTGTGTCGCTAGCGTGCGTGGCTAGCTATATAGCGCGTGCATGTCTATAGCGTGCGTGGCTTGCGTGTGCATGGTTATATAGTTTCTGTGCTTGTCTATAGCGTGTCTGTGCATGTCTATAGCATGTCTGTGCATGTTTATAGCGTGCGTGGCTAGCTATATAGCGTGTGTGCATATCTACAGCGTGCGTGGCTAGCTATATAGCGTGCGTGACTAGCAGTATAGCGATGAAAATTATCATATTTAGTTTCAAATAAATCATCTCATGTTGATTTTACACAGTAAATCATTCAGAACTAAATCAAAAATTTGCCATGTCAAAAAACAATATTCAGTTGTCAATAAATGGCATTGACAAACATTATTAACCTCTTTTGACTTAAGCTAAGCCTCAAAGTTTACTGAGTGTATTTTAACATTTATTTGAAGAATGTTTGCGCGCCAGTGAACCTGAATCACATAATTTTTCGCTCAAGTCCTACTATTTGCAGCGATCAGTTTTAAAATTATCTACGCTACTGCAAACTGCAGGAAATTGTTCGTATTAAACCTAGGTTACCGGGGATGCACTATTGGCCCTCATCGTAGCCACTGCCTAAATTAAGCTTTCTCAGTGCAACTTGATACAAAAGACAGCCACAAAACAATACAATTTCATTCTTGTTTTGGATATGGCGTCAAGTGAAACTGCTTAGCTGCACATAGCTTCTGCTGTTGTTCTTTGTCGTTACCGGTGCCGTCTGTAGAGGTAAACGTCATCTGGAACAGAGAGACCATTAAATTGATTAACCCCATTGAGTGTATTCCCAAACCTATTGCAAGAAATACATTGACTTAAGACAGGCTGTCGTATTCTAGGTTAACTCTACGGTCGTGTCTAATAAACAACCTCTTCAACTTTTTCACGATGGGTAATTCCTTACATATAATTAGTTGGTGTTAAGTCAGATTAACATTTTAATATAAACAAATTCTAGATTTACTACTCTTTGAATTTCGGAGTTTTCAAGCTTTTGTGCAATTTTGATGTTACGGGCCCGTTTGATTTATCACTAACAGCATGTTTCTCCTACTTGACCCATTATGGCCAAACAACATCTGTCGTTACAAACCCAACCAACTTTTCAGAAACAAACCCCCTGTGGTCAATGAAAGCAAATAAATATGTTACCAAAATCGAACCACCGAACCGCACTGTGTCAACAGGGTGTGTTACAACTGATTCAATTGTGACGTACGGAGAACTTACAAAACGAATTTCTTCTAAATATGTATTAAGAATTTTTTCCTTACTGTTACAAGTGTATACACATTTTAATAACAGTTCGAATATTTACAAAACAAATAAAAACAAAGGTTCAAACTGTAACTGTTTTCAGTACAGAGCATATAGCTCTGAAACTAACCTTATAATCGTTGTGGCAATGCTTTTCGGTCGGAGGGCTGTGGAATGAGCGCGAAGCCTTTCAAGACCACTATTGTTGGCCCTAACTAGTTTTTCTTGAACTGGTATTCCGCGAACATTCGACTAATTGAAATCAGACCAATCAGGAAAAAAGCTTCGATGAGCTTTTTATCATACCAATTGTTTCTCCTCTATGTTTTTCGAACTGTTGTGAAAGATAGAAAAAGTTTTAATGATTTGCAAAATATTGCAGATTTTATCAGGTATTAATCAGGCATTAGACGTAAAAAACACTTGCCATATTTTGTTTGGATTTAAGTTACATAACATTTTTACTAGGGTAAATATGTTTGTTAAATCAGCCGTTACAAATTTGATCTGTAAATACTTTATGTCATTTGTACTCAGAAATATAGAAAATTTAAAAGGAAGGGAAAAAAAGATCTGAGTTGTTATGCTTATATTCCAAGTTCCTTGTTGAATTTAGTATGAATAAACAAGTCCAGTGATAATAAAAATGTCGTTGCCAGCATATGTTTAATACGAATGATAATTCTACAAACCTCTACAAATTTTTGCTAAAGATTTTGCTAAAGAAGCCTTATTTTACCTCTCGGTGTTATTTCTGTACTTCTGTACAAATATATTCGGTTCAACACAATTGGCATACAGCACTAAAACCTGAAAATCGCAGCACTGAAACGTGAAAATGCAGTATCAAAATCTGCAATAATGCATCCAAAACCAGTTCAAAAGCAAGTCAAGCATTATTCAAAGATTTTCAAAACTCCATCCCCTCTCACTCTTCCATAACGTTACTACCCAAATTAGTATGGGGAAAATATTCCATTCACTAATCATAACAAAAACTAGTGAGTAATGTCATTGACGAAATCGCAACGCAATACAACAAACGTATGATTTCTCGGTAACAAACATAGCACATTTTGGTATCTGTTTGGCTGCTATAGAAAACCTGCTGAAAAAATACCATCCGAACTTCTTACTCTCCCTCCCATCATCACCGCACCGCATCATCGCTGCTGCGTCACTGCGATGCGAGATGCAATCCAACCAGCGTTGCCAGGTATCCAGATTTAGCTGGATTATCAAGATTTTTGAACATGTATCCAGGTAGACAGCTTTGATGTCCAATTATCCAGATTTTTCATGGATGATCCAGATTTTATCCAGATTTTATTTTCTCTGTTCCGCAAAAAGGTCATCACTTCAATTTTGGCGCGAAATTTTGCGTACCCCAAAACTTTTATTCGAAAAATTAACCTTTCACCCCACGAAATGACTGCCAGATTTTTTCCAGATTTTTATTTTACCGTTTCCAGATTTTTGAAAAAATGACCTGGCAACGCTGGCTGTAAGTCGAATTGATGGTGAGTAACTTTTTTTCGGGTGGCCGAATGTGGTAACTCAGTGAGATACAATAGCAGGAGAAGAAGTAAAGGATAGAATACACCAAAACAGTTCATTACGCACTGTTATTCGCACTTGATAATGCGATAGGCTGCAGCTTTAGTACCAAGTCACTAGTGAGCAGCGACGATGATGAATTATGAATGATTGTGATAATCAGCAACTTTGCTTTGAAGAAGTGCGGACCAATGATGCCTCCAGCGTGTCAACCGCACCAAACCGTGCATTTTTCTGGGTGCATTTGAGATTCTGGTTGCTCTTCGATCCAAATGCGACAATTTTGCTTATTAACATACCCATTACATTTATTCAGAAATGAGCTTCCTCACTGAACACAATTTTTCGGTAAAAAGTGGATTTTCGGCAAGCTGTTCTAAGGCCCATTCACCAAAAATTCGACGCTGCGGCAAGTCGTTCGGCTTCAATTCTTGTACGAGCTGTATTTTGTAAGGATTTACATCAAAATCCTTTCGCTTCTATGTAGTCGAATAACACAATCCCAATTGCTGCGAACGGCGTCGAATTGATTGTTGGTGGGTTTATGTCCAACAGAGTAAAACTGGTTTGAAATTTCGTCACAATAGCTTGAATAGCTTGCTCAGTAGGTCGATTATGACGACCATAAAATGGTCGTAACGCGCGAAAAACATTTTCCACAGAGGACGAATTTTGGTAACAAAATTCGATTATGTATTTGTAGCGCAACATGTCAAAAGGGCCTATCTACTTTCATAGATTTTCTTGATTGACTTTTCATTTATTTAATAGTTCAGCTATAGTAGCTATTCCCAACGTGGTTTTTATTTAAAAAGCTAGATTAGATCCTCCGCTATCAAATGGTGTAAAGGACATATCATGAAACGTGTTTAATAAGCCGTGGCGGTTGAAAGAAACCGATCGATCAAAAAATCGATCAAAGCAGATAGATCCTTTTGACATGTTGCTCTACATTTGTAAGCGTTGTTTAGGCGTAAGTCTGTTCATAGTGAAATGGCAAACCAAACTGAGTATGAGTACATTAGACTTTGACAGCTGTCAGAATTCCCGCGTGAAGTGTCAAATCTGAATACACGAAAAACCCAGGGCTATGCTATAAACGTCAAATCCGATATAAAAATCGCGTTACCAAATTTTTATAGCGGTACCACTGACACCGCAAGACACGACAAAATTTGCTAGTAATGACAATAATTATTGTGATAATTCTGATAACACCATTTACACGGTAATATATCTTAATATTAAAACTGCACTGTGGTTGAGAAAAGTCATGGTTTTAAAGTTTACTGAATAAAGGAATAAATGACGCCATATTGCATTAAAATAATAGCAAAAAAATCACCCTCTATAAGCCGTATGAATAAAAGCGTTTGCTTTACTCATCCCGTGCAAATCTTACGGGAGAAGCAGAGTAACTTCTTTCATTTAGGGATGGGAAACCTATCGATAATTATCGATAGTATCGATAGTTGCCGGCTATCGATAGAATCGTTAAGCTTTCCGCGTTATCGATAGTTATTGATATTTTCCTCGCATTGACATTTATACTCCACAATGATGCCAGAACTGAAAAAATATATTGGCCGTGCCTTTGTTTAAAGAGAATTCGATGACTGTTCGCTCTCACATCAAATCCTCTTCAAAATTGTTAGAAAATTGAGGGATACTCATTTTCGCTCACTCTACCTTATACGGACAACGACGAGATTTCGCTCAAATGCGAATGATGTGTGCGAATAAACTTTTAAATATTGTTCCTGTCCACAACAGGAGCAACACTTTGTTGTTTTTCTTCATCTGGTTCTAGCTGTCAAACTATCGAGAACTATCGATAGTTATCGATGGTATCGGAGAATTTATCGATAATTATCGATAGCCGTTTAAGTCGATATTTCCCATCCCTACTTTTATTCATACGGCCTTATGTGTTCGTGTTACATTGACATTAGTCCACAGCTAGGGACGGGCGATACTGTCTGAAGTATCGATACCTGAGTATTCGAATACTTTTGCACAAAACGATACCAAGTATCGTGGTATCGGTATAGAGTTCTCCAAGCGAAAACACACGAACACTACGACACGGCCCGCTTTACACTGTATATTAAAATTTGTGAGAGTGTGAATCAAACTCGGTAGTTTTTTATCCTCTCTTTCAGATGATAGTTCTCACAGGTGACAAAAAATTCTTACAGCTAACAAAGAAAAATCGAATACATCGCACTAATACACACGCGCCTGGAGAACTCTATAGAAAGTATCGATGCCGAAATACTCGATGCTTTTAGCCGAAGTATCGATACCGTTGGTATCGATACTGGTATCGTCTATCCCCAATAGAAGGCATCGGTATCGTTTCAATGTATCGTTGGCAAAGTATCGATACCGCTACTCATCGCTAGCAGCGAGTATCGATGTCAGAATTCTCGATACTTTGGATCCATGTATCGATACCGTTGGCATCGATACAAGTATCGCCCATCCCTATCCACAGCGAACGGTTCACAAAGCAAATGAAGATTCAATGCAGGAATCAGGAGCCCTAATAGTAAGTATTACAATGTTGGCAGCGTTTTTGTTTTTCCAACTGGTAGTACGTTTTTCTCAACATTACTGAGCCGGTTTGGCTGAAATTTTGTTCTAGCATGTAAAAATGGATTATCTAACTTGTTACTTAGCCGTTTTTCGATATCTGAGTTTTACAATTTTTTATGATTTTTAAACCATAATTTTTCACGAAAAAAACTTACCACCAGTTAGGTCCTAATTTAAACAGAGCATCCACGTTGTCAGCTGCCAACAGCGTAATACTTACTATATTTGCATTCACGATATACAAAATATATCTTCAAATATACCTCAATGAATAACGAAAATACCCGAACACTTCACTATACTTCAAAGATTCGAAAACAAATCACGGAAATTCATTATTTTTCGACCTTCCAGGGTAGGGTCCCCCCTTAAATAAACCTTGTACGGCTATTCAACTATAAGCCACATAGTGTTAAATAAGATAAAAAATGGAGTACAAAAAACTTGCTGGAATACAAAAAAATGTATATGTACTAATCTCAACTTACCTGTCGATTGTGACTGAGTTTGAATGAAGACAAATAAGGCATACAAATTGAAGCGATTGTATGATCTGTAATTTTTTCACAGTAAAATAAATGCAAGCTTCTCAAATGTCTCAAAGTTTCGGCTGATTTTAAAAAAGCGGCAAAGTCTGTCTGTGAGCTGCAGTGTATATCGATTGTTTCTATGTTCAGTAGTTTGCATCCAATCGTTCCGAGAGTTTCTTGGCAACGCATCATAGATAATGCTGACAAGGTGAGGGTTTTCAAACCAGAACATTTTGCATATATAATTTTCATTGTATTTTTAGAAAATCGTTCTGTGTATAATTGAAGTTCTGTTAGCTTCTCAAATATCATAGAGTTTAATATCACATCAATAAAATGCATTGTACGGCAGGACATTTGGAGTACCTGTAGATAGAATATCGTTTTCATGAAATTTAGTAAATAAAAAATACATTTAGACTGATAGCAAATAACATGATTTAAATTAAAAACTAATGTACATACTACATACGATATTTCAAAATATACTTACCCGCAGGTTCGGCCAAGTTGTTGTTGAACATACAGGAGAAATTGAATCATGGATCGTGATTGACAACTTTTCTAAGTAAACTAAATTTCTTGAAATTTCGGTGAGCAGTTCTGCTGTGAGAGGTGTATTGATGCAAAACTCTCGCAGGTTGCATTGATTTTGTATTATATTAGAAATAATATCTGGATGGAGCAGGTCGGATGGCTTCCGTTGTAATTGTAAAGAATGAAGAACCACTTCAGGCCTGCTTAATATATTCTGGACTGACACGCTTTGATAAAATGTGCAGGACAGACGTTTCAAGCGCTTCATACTCAGCATTATTTTTGTCCTATCGTCTATGTAACTGTCGTTGATAATTAGTTCAATAACAGCCGAATTACCTTCAGTGAGTAGATCTATTATTTCTTCATTTTCTGTTTTAAGGTTTCGAATGTTAATTAGTTTTAAAGTGGTAAAGTTTAGTTTCAAATCAGGCACTAACATCACATTATAATGAATTCTACAACTAGAAATTTCGAGAAACTCTAGTTCTTTCATTAATTTACATATTTGGCATAATTCGAATGTTGTCAAAATACAGTCCTGTAAAATTAGGAACTTCGAATTCCATCCTACATTGGCTAAAAATACTTTGAATTGTATTTCTGTTTTTCGATCAAAGCTTAGAAAGTCTATGCCTTCAAACACAATGTTTTGATAAATTCTGCTATTTTTCGAAAATAGTTCAAATATTGTATAAAGACTCTTGTTTCGCGCTTTCAACATGTGATACGAGATAATTAGATTGCCATTTCTTGATATTTTTGAAGCGAATATGTTCTTCCATAAACAGCATACCTCCGTTGCACGAAGATAGTCACAGAAATTCAAAAAACAATAAACATGTTCTAGAATCTGAAAATAAAAGAAGTGCAATATCAAATGACAAGATAATTATTGACTCACTTCACAAGGTAGGCCATCCATTTATATTGATTTTGAATTTGTTTTTTTTTTCTGGTTTGATGAATGGCTGAGAGCCTGTGTCTCATATCCGCAGTTTGTTTTTTTAGCAATGGGCGATTTTGTATCGGTATCGGAAATATCGATACTTTTGAGACGATATTTCGATTTTTTGGATCGATACACAAGCGTCCGATACTCGACCGTATCGATACTGAAAACCGCGATATTTGTATCGATATTCTTTTATGCATACGGACCAGCTAGCTGACATGTTACAAGGGCTAACATCTCAATGTGTACACGAGATCACCGCCACTTTTGATACGCTATGTTATGCTGTCTGTCAGCGTCAGTGGAGCCCACACATCGTAGAACCGCTGCGATGTTGGCTGCGATAAAGCAAAGCAAATCGGATGGAGATGCCAGCTAGTTGATACGAGCTGGAACCACTGAAGAGCTGCCATGTCAGTATAAGTATCGCACAAGTCTATTTGCACTAGCAAAACTTAAGCCTGTATTACACTCTTTGACCAAGCGTCAAATATTTGGCACTTTTTGACAGATAAAAATTTGGTCGAAGATAATTATTTGTCACTCTCCAATTTTAACATGAGGCAAACACGGGCAAACAACAACCATGATGTCAAATAAATTTGACCATTATGTCAGAACGTCAAAAATTTGACCATTAGACAAAAAGTGTACTACAGGCTTTAGATGGAGAAATAGATAGAGAGAATGTTGTGAGCCAAACGAACTGTCAAAATCTGAGCCAAACGCACCATAGGGCCAAATTCGAAATTTGTTTTACTTAAGCCACACATTTAAAGCCAAAAAGGAGTGCTCAATAATAACGTGTTCTCAAATACTTTCAAAAATAGGCATAGCTCTACGTTGCATTATTAAGGCACAAAACTTATATTGTTTCTCTGACAATTGATTAAAATATTGTTTGTTTACATTTATACTCAGCTTCATTTGTTTTTATTTCAATTAATTCTACTTTCTGCGTTAAAATGCATCCACAAACCCCTCAAACGAAATTCAACGTTATCAGAAATGATGTTTGGCTTCGATTTAGTTGGGCTATAACCCAACGAGCGGGAGCCCAACTAAAACGTAGCCCAACTAAACATAGTCCAACGAGCGAAATTTGACTGTATTTTAAAAACAAATATAAGTTTTCTGGTTATACTGCTCAGATCGAATATTTGCAAGCGGAAACTAACTCATGCTTTCCGTCGACACAAGTTAGAGTACAAGTGAAAAAAAAATTGCAATATTTCTTAGTTAGAAAAAATCAGCGGTAGACTTCACTATCTTCGCTATTTTCGCTGACATATCTAACTTTTTTATGTCATCAACTTCCTCATCAATTAATATGGAAGTGTGTCAATAATTTATACAAATAAGACGGGAGCTTCACAGCCCATTGGACCAGTGAATACAAATCTTGAAGCTATAAGTTGTTTAATTCATTTGTTTGCCAAAGCTCAGAATTTCTGCATTACCTGTATGTATTTGTTTGTGAAGCCATTTGATTCATGCTGCTCTAGAGAATGCGGATAGATACCAGAAAAACAACAAAAAGTCGCTTTACGAACTAATTTCATTTTTTGTGATATTGACTTACATTTTAAGTTTAGTAAAGCGGGCAATGTATGTAGTTTCGCGGGAATGCGAAGATGAACGGGAATAGAAGGTGTGACTAGAATTAGAAAAAATTTTCCCTCGTCCAGACGGGACACGAACCCGCAATCTCCGTTGTCTCCGGCAAGGTGTTTTGGCCAATTAAACTACTGGGTAAGGGTAACTCTTCCTAAGACCAATGCAATGTCGAATCACCCTCTACTATTGTGTTCCCGCATCTCAGCACGCCGCGATGAAACTGCACACACTGCCCTGTGGAAGTTTATTTCTGTCAACTGAGAGAGTGGTCTCTTTACGCACACTATGTATAATGACTTATGTCCCGTCTGGACGAGGGAAAATTTTTTCTAATTCTAGTCACACCTTCTATTCCCGTTCATCTTCGCATTCCCGCGAAACTACATACATTGCCCGCTTTACTAAACTTAAAAACAAAAAGTCGGCACATCAAATTTTCATTGCTGGAAACCACCAAAATTTTGCTGATTTTTGGTGTGCTGTGCTTCCAGCAATCTGTTCAGCAAAATGAAATTTGCTAATTATTCAGTAATGCTCAATTGCATAAAAGTGACAGGTCGTTTGCTGCATGTTCGGTAAAACAAAAACAGGAGGGTTGTGTGCAAAGCCACGACCGCAAGGTTGAAGTAGAATACTTTTACAAGAAAGATAACCCGGCTGCTTGCGTGTCAGTCATTTTTTCTAAACGTTGACTAATCAGATCATTCGAATTTTGCGCTTCAACAAGGATTGACCATTTTCAATAATATAGTAAGTTGCTTGTCATGGTTGGGGCTTGACAATTTTTAAATTTTGAGATGAAATTTTTTCGGATGTATTACTCATGACTGAAGGAAAAGATAGTTCAGTACGTTCTGAGACACGGAAATAAAGTAAAATTTATAACTTTTACAAATTTAAAAATGTAAATTAACTCCAGAGAAAACATTAACGCTTTGACATCAGGTTTTTATTTCATCCTGAGAAGGACAATTTGTTGTTTAATTTAGTATCGGATAAGATGCCGATTACATCTTTGCGTTATCACTGACAGTGCGTACAAAGTATTCGTTGTGATGAAGTAAACAGTGATATGTTGATATAACACTCAAAACTAGACGGCTCACGTGTTGTCATAATGAGTCAACTTTTCATTGAATGTATTTACTAGTGCCCACTATCGCACAGAGACTGAATTTCACTAAAGTGCCTCACTGCATCAGCCGCTATCGATGCTGAGATCCGCTGCACAGTTGTGGCCGCTATACGCTGCCATTGGTATCCACTGTCTCTGCATCAGCTGGCCGAGCTGCTATCGTTGCTGGGATCCGCTGCAAATAGTGCGCTATCCATTGCTACGCCACAGCTGTGGCCGCTTTCCGCCATCGCTGGTATCCACTGCACTGCAAGTGCTGCTGCTAAGGGAGGACGATTGCTGTTGTCGATGTCTAGAACTATTATGAGCAGCTTCGGCTGAAACAGGCCATCTTTTATAGGCCAAATAGCATGTTTAAAATTGCAAGGTATATGATTCTGTCGACCGTGCTTGGGAAGCAATCATATAACGACCAATCAGAGATCGAAATTTTCGTTTTGACAAGGCTTGATTATTTTCAATAGTACAATAGTGTGAATAATAAAATTACAATTATCTTCTTTTGGGAAGAATCTTAAAAGATTTTTAAATCTATTGCTGCAAGAACGAAGGAAATCCATCGACTACTAACCGATTTATTAGCATTTGAAATTGGACATGTTTTTCACTTTTTTCGGTTTTAGATTTTCATTTCACATCCATATGTAGCCGAACTTCCTGAGAGAAGTATTCTACTTCAAAATACAACTTGCTGGTTGTCAGCTATGACAATTTGCTGTTCATTCAGCAAAGCATAAATCAATTTGCTGGTTAACCAGTTAATTCAAGGGAACCATGTTTCCGTCAGGCACCAGATTCCATCCGCCCATCGGATCATATGCAAATTACTGTTGAACTAGAGATGTATGATTATCATTTCAACTTTTAAGTTCATCTAGCCCAACAAGGACTTAGCTATGGTCCCATATTCGCTATCAGGAGCTTAGCGATGATCCCGTACCAGCTGCACAGCGATTTGGCGCATTTTACTAATGACAGCTTGACGTAAATTTTTTGACATATCAATTCTTTTGCTGGATTCCAGCAACCATTCATTTACTGTTTTCTGTTCAGCAAATAGTTTTGCTGTATTTTCGCGAATCACTGAATTCGCGAACCACTCAATATCAATTTTCAATTTCCCGATTTTCCCGATGATATTTAGTGAAATTTCCCGGTGTTTTATTTTTAAAACATATGAGAAAAAAATCAATTTTCACATGCTTATTTGTGCCTTGCAAAAATAGTGTTACAAAACTATGAAAAACATTCCTCCTTCATCGTGTTTAGCTGTTTGTCGACTTTAGCAAGTACCTTCATGGTGATCTGCTGCACAATTTTCGCCCTCTTTATCTCCAAATCGTTGACAATCTTTGCCTTCTCGCGCTTTTTTGCTTCCTTCTGCATCTTTCTCTGTCAACCTTCTCTCGAGCTTGCAGTGCTACTGTATCAGGATGCCAATGAAATGCGTGGGATGAATTCAAGAGTTGGGGCATAGAGTTTTTGTCTTCTAGAAAAATGTCCTCAGGCAAAACTTCAAGCGGACTTTGGGAAGAAGAGCCTCAGAGTGACCAATGAAAAAAATGCACATAAAACTGTCTAGATGCATTTTGCAAAATGCATGAAACGTTGAGATCTGTTATTTCAAAATAATTTTTTTTTTCGAAAAACTTCAAGCCTGGGACTTTAAAATTTTCGAGCTGGGGTCAATGTAATGTATAAGAAATTTTGTCATGGTCCGTAAAATAAATTCAACTGACACTCTGAATAAACAATTTGAAAAAAAAAATTTAGCTACTGTTTGTTTTGATATAGAAAAAATCTGAGAAATCTTTAACAAATAGCACTTCAAGGTGGCGTCTTTCCCCAACAAAATCAAGTAGTCAAAAGGTCCAACACAGAATGAAAAAAATTTTTTTGCTGCTTGTGGTTAAAATCATACCAAAAATCGGGAAGTACAAACCGGGTAGCTCCGTTCCGGTCCGGTTCGAAATAAAATCGAGACTCGAAGTTTCCGGTCCTATTTGACTTTTGACCGGATTCTCCCCGATGCGATGTCGAACACTATTCACAAGAAGTTTCAATACGCCTCTCACGACGCTGATAACTTTTTGACTTCTTTAAAATCTGACAATATATGTTACGGAACAGTAAATTTATCCACCTGATCAAGCCTGATTTTATTCGACGCAGATCTTGCTGCGAAGCCGCTGTCGACTTTAACTGAAACCAACAACCAGCTTTCCCCTATCCGGCAGAATCATGCCAGTTAGGTAAACATAAAAAAACAGGGTCTCATGTTGACATTTCCTCAGAAACTGTTGTACAAATAAAGCGGCAGACATGAAGGAGGATGATTTTCCCGGCGTGAAGCCTAATTTCCCGGTTTTCCAGTATTTTTTTCCCGGTGATTCAAAATTCCCGGCTTTTTCCCGTTTTTCCGGTAAAGTGGCCACCCTGAGTAAATGTATTTATCAAAAATTCAAAAAATGATCTCAGCTATAGTATCGATACTTTTGGTATCGATACTTTTTGACCGATATTTATAGTATCTCGATACTTTTGATTCTTCGGGTATCGATACTGAAGTATCGATACTCTCCGTCGTATCGCCGAATGCTATAGTTTTTTTATCTTTAAACATTTCATCGCATTTTGTACGGCCAACCGAGCTGAGCTGCCAGATTTTATTTTGAAAACTCTATATGTATTCGTAAAAAAAATCTGTATTTTATTCGTGTGCCTACAAGTGCTTGAGATTGTGGAAGTTAGGCTTGGAATCCGACCTTAAATCTCACCTAAAACCGTTAAAAAATTGGGAAAATTCCTGAAAGAAAACTCAGGTCTATAACCGGGTTTATTTTTATGTTCGGATGAAATATTTGTTTGGCAGATCTACCAGTGCTTTAGTACGAACATTTTGTGAAACATCACAGTTTCACACCGAAACTTAAAAAATTTCGATTGCTGAAATTCTGTACAAATCTGTATAAAAATCAAAATTCTTTATGAATAAGGCAATCCACGGGTGACGTTTTTTTGCTCGTACGTTTGTTATTGTTGCTGTTTTTCAAGCTGTAAAATCAAAACACGGCCAAAACCGAAATCTTTTAATGTCGGCAATAATATCAAAAGTGATTTTATATTGTTGTATTCAGGATTGGCACTCGCGATACTAGAGCTACCGATCGGATAACATTTGTTTTTCACGCTTCTGGATCCGGATTGCATCCAAGTTGAGACCGATCGAACATACATAAAGCTGTCATAAGTTGAAAACAGACTGAAATCAGCTGATCGCAACTGTCTCGTGGATTGCCTTATTCTGTATCATTTCACGCTAAACATGTGAAAAGGGCCCATGTGCCATATGTAAACAAGCCACAATTTCACGTTTTGCAATGAATACAAGCTTAATCTACTCGTACAAATGAGATTTTTTGATAAAGAGTGAATTCTTTTATCAATAAATCTTATTGGTAAGAGCAGATTTCGCTTGTATTGATAAAAAAACGAGAGAATTTGGCTTGTTTACATATGATACATGGGCCCTTTTCACTAGCAATTCCTCAGAGGGAGAGATATGCCAAGAGAGTGTTGTGAGCCAAACGAACATGTCAAAATTCGAGCCAAACGAACAAGAAAAGTAATACATTGAAAGGTATCGCAATAAGGTTCAATAAAGAATATATTTATTTTTACACGTTTTTCAAGTTTTATTGCTAAAACATGAATTGAGAATGCTCCAAAGTTGCTTCATCACTGTGATTTTTAACTTGTGGTTCACCCTTTGTATGGTCTACAGAATAATGATGAAAGTATGTAAAATTAAACATAAACACTTTATTATTCCCCAGGACTTACACCGTCACCATCAGTTATACGAGCCGAATAAAAAAGTTAGTGAACGATGCGCTTTGAGAAGAGATCTGGCACCTCTGATAACTAGTGTGAGTTCCCCTACCGAAATCCTACCAACATACCTAAATTTTTGAAATCTTTCATTTTGGTAGGTGGAGAAATCGGGTAGCTAAAATCCGTATTTTATTATGTTATGTGAATTTACCTACCTCATTCTAGCGACCAAAATGAAATATTTCCGATACAGATCACTTCTAAACTAGCGCCTTTCGCAAAAGTGGCTGGTATTATAACTAACAATTTTGGTAATTAAGATTTTGGTAGATAAGGTACGATTTTGTGAATTTGCCTACCAAAAAAAGCCGTTCATCACCTACCAAAAATTCGAAATGGTAATTCTCTCAGAAACACTAACAAACTTGATACCAGGTAAAAATAATGCTTTAAGTTTTAGTAGCCAGGTTAAAAAATGCTTGCGCAGGAAATAAAAAGTAATTTTCTATTTCTTGCATACACTACAGTAACCAGATCTACTGCGGGACACCAACTTAATTATTTAATGGGCGGGCAGTTAGTTATGGTCAGTGTTGCCACATTTTCATCTGTACTGGGAGCTGCCAAAATCTTTTTCATCTGTACTATTTCCGGGAAAAATCTGTACCAAAATCTGTACCACTGGCCCAAAGTTTTTATTTTTATATTTATACAGCTTCAACGTAAATTGTTTAGAGAAAACTTGGACTGCGTTGACTCAGCTAATAATAATTGCAAACTACTAGCTCGATTGTCAATAAAACTTTTGCACACTTAAAAATGGGGCTCGGTAATGCATATTACCGAGCCATTGCGGTTCAATCTCCTGAAAATTCAGCCAAAAAACAATGAAACCCATAATTCAGCAACACTACTATATTTCGGATATTTTGTACCAACATTTTAGTTTGGTTAAATCGAGATTTACGAAATAATGTAAAAACTGCCGTTTAACCGAGTGGTGCCATTCTCGGCAGCAAATTACCGAGATTTGGCAGTAAACTCTAAGTGCGTGGATTGCAAGATCGCATTCATTGTATCGTTGCCGAATCGGCCAAAAAGTTTTGTCTAATCCTTTCTAACCAGCTAAAAAATCTGTACTTATCTGTACTTTTTCTTTAAATCTGTAATCTGTACAGTACAGAATCTGTACCGAAAAAACCGAGAAAAGCTGTACATTTTCAGATAAATCTGTACAGTGGTTGTGGTACTTATGTTAAAAATGGTAAATATACACGTTCATAGTATCAAAATTCTTTTTTTTTTTCGATTGTGTTTGTTTAGTAGTCCAGAATTTGCTCACGACTAAAAAACTCGTTTGGTTACAGCATTAGGCAAAATCATTTAAATTCTACATTTATCTTTCAAATAATGGAACTGAATATTATTAGGTATAATCATTTCTATCAAAAGGTATCATAAGCACATTAATGAGTAGAATGATACTTGACTCTCTAACCCAGTGAAAATATGTGACAACTGCTGGTTCAATTTTGATGAAACCGCTGGGCAATTCAAAGGCGCGCGGGGAACTTTTGATAAAAATGACCAGACGGTTGTACCTAGGTTTCCTACATTTTAAATACATGGCCCACCCCATCGTAAATTACAAAACTCTCCCAACTCAGAAATCAATGAAACTTTTTTTAAACTTAACTTAGATCCTAAGCTTTTTTTGAGTAGCTTTGAGTACCTCATTGAAGCAGGATATTTGTGGTCATGAGAGCATATGTGGGAATACATAGGTTTCCCCACATTTTTAATACATGGCCCACCCCATCGTAAATTACAAAACTCTCCCAACGCAGAAATCAATGAAACTTTTTTCAAACTTAACTAGGATCCTAAGCTACTCAAAAAACATTATCTCATTGAAGCAGGATGATATTTGTGGCCATGAAAGCTTATGTGGGAATACATAGGTTTTCCCACATTTTCAATACATGGCCCACCCCATCGTAAATTACAAAACTCTCTCAACTCAGAAATCAATGAAACTTTTTTAACACTTAACTTAGATCCTAAGCTACTCAAAAAATATTACCTCATTGAAGCAGGATGATATTTGTGGTCATGAGAGCATATGTGGGAATACATAGGTTTTCCCACATTTTTAATACATGGCCCACCCCATCGTAAAATACAAAACTCTCCCAACGCAGAAATCAATGAAACTTTTTTCAAACTTAACTAGGATCCTAAGCTACTCAAAAAACATTATCTCATTGAAGCAGGATGATATTTGTGGCCATGAGAACATATGCGAGAATACATAGGTTTTCCCACATTTTTTAATACATGGCCCACCCCATCGTAAATTACAAAACTCTCCCAACGCAGAAATCGATGAAACTTTTTTCAAACTTAACTAGGATCCTAAGCTACTCAAAAAACATTACCTCATTGAAGCAGGATGATATTTGTGGCCATGAGAGCATATGAATGTTATTTGAGTAGCTTAGGATCTTAGTTAGGTTCAGAAAAAGTTTCATTGATTTCTGAGTTGGAAGAGTTTTGTAATATACAATGGGGTGGGCCATGTATTGTAAATGTGGGAAAACCTATGTATTCTCGCATATGCTCTCATGACCACAAATATCATCCTGCTTCAATGAGGTAATGTTTTTGAGTAGCTTCGGATCTTAGTTAAGTTTGAAAAAAGTTTCATTGATTTCTGCGTTGGGAGAGTTTTGCGATTTACGAAAAATATGGGATAAACCGCAGAACATTCATGTGTTTCTTATTCCGGCCACTGGGTTTTGATGCGCTGCACAGAGCTGAATTATTTCGCGAAACATTTCAGTTGATCGAAATATTTCATTTTTGGTCGCTAGGAATCGGGTAGGTGAATTCCCACAAGTCCTCTGATATGTGAAACCTAGTTGCCAAATTGGCGGTTTTTTTCATCGCTTATCTCTCCCTCTGAGGATCTCTACTTTTCACATGTTTAGCGAGATTTCTGTATCGTGGTCAAAAAATCTGTAAAATCCAGGAAACCTGTATACTTGGCAGCCCTGCAACCGAGTTAAAGGTGGGCTAGTGTAGAGTGCCTGTAAATATATAGAGTGGCGACACTGTCAAAATTGGAATAAAAATTATCCGTCAGTGTCATTCCAATTGAGCATACAACCTATTAAACATGTGTGGGGAAAAGAGAAAGGATGTTCAGTGTTACCAGCGTTACTTTGGATGACACACCGCCACTCTAGTTATATATAGGCACTCTACACACTAAATTTTTATTGCTGGAAACCAGCAAAATTTTGCTGATATTCTACATGCTGGAAAATCAGCTATGATATCAGCAAACTTTCTCGCTGAAACGATCAGCAAATCGAAACGTCAAATTTTTGACACCATTTAGCTGAAAATCAGTTGTTCGAATAAATTGCTGCCTGTTCAGCATTTGAGCATTTGACATGAATTTGCTGATGTATCTCAGCAAAAGTTAGACAACACACAGAATGTTCTATTGTTATTTTACTAAAACAAATGTTTTACATTGCGAATATTTATTTTAAAGTTATCTGACTTTAAATCTGCATTATCAGTATGAACTTTCAAATGTCTTTGTAGCCCATCGACATAACCTTCCACTAATTGGTAGCAGAAATAGCATCACAGTATATTGCCCATATTCCCAAATTCCTAGAAAAAACTGAAAATCACCTTATTAAACACTTTATTTATATCACAATTATTCTATTTAAGCGCATGCAAGGCATTTTCAAATTCCACATCCATGAATAATATCATAATGATACATAAGCTCATTTTTATTTCTCTATAGTTTTGTTCACTTTTTACGCACAAAATGGCGATTGTTCTGACAGTTTGACGGATGGAGTTGCTAGAAATTCGGCAATTGGGTCCTAAAGCTATACCGGTTTTTATATATCATTTGAAAAAGCCGCGTTTCGTGAGCAAAACGTGATTTTCAAAAAACGTTTATCGTTTTTCTTCGATTTTTAAATGAAAAATAGAAAAACTGCTCGAATGGTCTTAGATGACGTTTCGCCCATGTACGGTATATGAGAGAGCTGTCATTTAAGGCATTTCGAGCAGATTTTTATCCTTCATTTAAAAATCAAAGGAAAATGATAAACATTTTTTAATAATCACGTTTTGCTCAGAAAATTGCACTCTTCCAGCTGATATATAAAAATCAGAAAACCGTTTAAAACTTTAGGACCCCATTACCAGCAATTTGCTGATTTCCGGCAAACAAAATTCTGAATGCTGAGATTCAGCACGAATTTTTTTACCGATTTTTTTCAGTGTTGTTTTTTGCTGAAAATTCTTTTCAGATTTTGGTGTGTACACACTTATTCTCGTTTTAATTGTTCAGTAATTTTTATTACCGTCATGTTCAGTAAATTTGAAAAATTACTGATCATTTTGTAATTTTCTCAAAAATAACTGATTTCGGTTGAAGTTTTTACCGAATTACCGTTATGCAAAAGGCACTTGACGAGCTCAGCAAAAAACATTACTGACCTTTTCTGTAAACTAAAGTATGTTCTGCACTTTCATAAAGTTCAGTAAATATTTGACGATCTGTCAGCATCTTCCTAGGTGTTGCTGAAAACTCTTCAATTGTTTAACTGTACTCTTGTTGTTTTTTACTATACTGTTCGGCAATTTTTCTGCATCTGTCAAAACGAAACATCAAATGTCCGCCATTCTCAAATATTCAGGGTTCCGAAGCTGAGTTTTTAAAGTGTTTCGCGTGTGATTTTCTAAAAAAAAAAATGGATATCTTACTTTCAAATCTACAAGAAAACGACGTGGAGGTACACGATCTATTCAGTCAGCATATGGAAATTTTTCCACTACAGGAGAAAAGTTTACTAGAAGCCTGCAACCAAAATCCTGTATTCATCAGAACATTAAACGTATCAAGTTTTTACTCGAATGTGCTGGGAACACCAGTATAATCGATCTAAACAATCCGAAATTCCTTCCTAAAATTATTCAACAGTTACATAGCAACTTTTACAATGGTTCATATTTCTCTCGTAACCATGAAAAAACTTTACGTTTACAGAATGCTCGGTACTTGTGACGAATCGTCAGCTTTGTAAATTTACAGAACGCTCGGTAATTCGTGACGAATAGTCAGCTTTGTGAATACCGAATCATGCAGCAATTTTTGATGAACGCTTCGTAAATTTTTACTGAGCTATCTTCTATGTTTGACGTTTCAGCGAGAATGAAAAATTACCGAGCACTCGTCAAGTAAATAAATTGCTGAACAGATTGCTGATGGCTCAGCTGTTGAGAACTCGTTAAAAAGATTGCTGAGTTCGGTAAAAGAAAATAAGTGTGTAGGCTGGTGATGGGAAACTTATCGATATTTATCGATAACATCGATAAGTTCCAGACATTGATATTATTGTTAATTTTGAAGTAGAATACTTCTCTCAGGAAGTTCGGCTACATAGGGACCAAGTATGATGACAGTACTACAAGGTATGCTATTCACGTCGATGCATTAGTATTAGTGATCGTTATGAACTTTTTCCAATTTTGTATGAAATTTGAAATGATTTTGCATTTTAAACTAAACTTATAAAACATACTTTCCTGAAAAGTTATAGAAATGATGTTGAAACATGTTTTATTTATGGGGAATGCATAAACATGCTGCGGTTTAGGTAAAATATGCTGTTTTTCATCAATTTGCCGGTAACCTTTTTGCACTTTTCGTTTTTTTGTACTCTAATAGCGCTTCTAAATAGAGTCGCTTATGTTACATACAGTAACAAAAGTCATGAGCTATGACAATGACTAAGATTATGCTCCAACTATTAGAAATATAGCATTTTTATATATTTTATTTCGACATATTGTCGCAATTTTTCACACTAAATCTAAATTAATATCAATTTCTAATGTAATTCAACTGGAGATTCATTCTCCAACCAAAAAAATCAGATATAAAACAACATAAAACGAGAAATTTCCAAAATTGTTCTGAATTCCATACAAAACGCGAAATTTGTTTGTGTGCGTGGATAGACAAAAATGTAGCATACCTTGTAGAACTGTCATCATACTTGGACATAGGGATGTGAAATGAAAATCTAAAACCGAAAAAAGTGAAAAATATGTCCAATTTCAAATGCTAATAAATCGGTTAGTATTCGGTGGATTTCCTTCGTTCTTGCAGCAATAGCTTGAAAAATCTTCTAAGATTCTTCCCAAAAGAAGATAATTGTAATTTCATTATTCACACTATTGCACTATTGAAAATAGTCAAGCCTTGTCAAAACGAAAAATTCGACCTCTGATTGGTGGTTATATGATTGCTTCCCAAGCACAGTCGACAGAATCATATACCTTGCAATTTAAAACATGCTATTTGGGCTATATAAGAGCCTGTTTCAGCCGAAGCCGCTCATAATAGTTCTAGACAGCGACAACACCAGTTGTCCTCCCTTAGCAGCAGCACTACCCGAAAAAAAATTAAGATGTATTTTGTGGTGAAAACAGTAAATGGACAATATTTTTTGTTGTAACCATAAAAAACAATGTAATTTTACTGTAAGCTTGCGAACGTTTTTTTGTTATTACAATATTGCGCACTTCCCACCAAAATGGACTGCACAGTTTGAAAGTGCAACAACAAAGAAGTGTGCATCAAAGTGCTCATTGACACTTATGAATTCGTTTTCGCGCAGGTCTACACTGTTCCCGGAGTTACAGGGTTAAAAGTGTAACACGAGTGTAGCTACACCGCAAAAACGAATTTACCATCACTCACCATACTTTTTGACAGCTTGCTTTCATTTGTGTGCGGCAGTGCTGCCAAAATACATTATTAAAAAAAAAATAAATAAAAAAAATTTTGGAAATTTAAAAAAAAATTGTTCGTGGTTGTAATAATTTATTCATGTACGGACATCTAATAAATGTTACGCAATACATTCAATAAATTCCACTTTTGATTGAACACTTAAAAAATTAGTAAGAGTTTGATTCAATCAGATTCCGAAGGAAGTATATTAGTGTTACTCAATCTTTTCTGGCAACAACAATGCACGGATTCAACTGTGCTTGAAGAAGTGAGCTGAAAATCCAGTAGTCAAAGCAATAAGCAATATTTCAACAATGTTTTTTGTTGTTGAATCTACCACCGACAATAATTTTAAAATTTTTATATTTTATTTTTATTTTTTTTACTTCTAAATGTATGGGAAAAGTGCCTGGAAAAATGCTGTTAAGATACATAACAACCCCCCTTTTTCATGGTAAAAAAGGCAAAAACAATGTTTTTTATTGTTCTGGACAATGATATTTAATGTAAAAATGATGTATTTACAATGAAAAACATAGTTAAATGCAATCAAAACATTTTTCCAGTGATCATAAGATCTTTTGTTTATTTCCTTATCACCTGGAAGTAACTGGAACACATTCAGGAATATTGAGACTGCTCAGCGACATATTACTCATTGTAGCGAGTAAAGTCTCATTCGCGGTACTGTGTTCATTACACATGGTGCTGGATCTAGCGTCATAGAATTCGTTTCCATTCTGTCTTATTTCAGCCACAATGCGACTTAGTTCTTCGTTTTCGAAACGAGTTCTCTCTAACTCGGCTTTCACTTCTGACAGCTCGTCTATCAACTTTTCAGTAGATTTTCGTTCGGTTACTCTGCCGAAAAAAGGAAGAAAAAAATGCTTCTTACATTTCTACTCTCATTGGCTGGCAAATAATCATATCCTTTCAAAATTATTACACTACACCATTGTCTTTTCGATCAGTGTTTAATACAACAAACTCTGCTGTATTTCATTCGGTGTACTACATACTATCGACCATCGCTTCTCCATTCGAGGTCTACTAACGCTTAACTACCCGCCTTCCAATCGAGTAGTATAATTTATTTATTTATTTTGTATAACAAATAAATAAACAAAAACACCGTCTTTTCTATCGGGGTTCATAGAAATTTGACCATTGCCTTTTCAATCGAAACTATTGAATGATTAACCACCGCCTTTTTTCAATCGGGGTCATTGAAAATTAACCACCGCTTTTTCTATCGGGGTTCATAGAAATTTAACCACCGCCTTTTCAATCGAAGTTATTGAATAATTAACCACCGCGTTTTCAATCGGGGTTATTGAAAATTAACCACCGCCTTTTCTATCGGGGTTCATAGAAATTTAACCACCGCCTTTTCAATCTGGGTTATTGAAAATTAACCACCGCCTTTTCTATCGGGGTTCATATGAATTTAACCACCGCCTTTTCAATCGAAGTTATTGAATAATTAACCACCGCCTTTTCAATCGGGGTTATTGAAAATTAACCACCGCCTTTTCTATCGTTTTTTTTTTTTAAGAAATCACTGCCGTCTTCTTCTATTGGGATCTGTATACAACCCGTATCGTTCACTACACTATCTCTGCCAGTTTCTCACCTTAAATGCTTGTCAGAGCCGCTACCAGCTGCGCCATTGTCGTAAACCGAGGTCGGTAACGGCCTCACGTATTTGCCGGCTTCCTTCGGTTCGACTGAATCGTGTTTCTCCGCCCGCCGCATGAATCGGTCAATTGCGCTGCGCAATTCGATGCGCTGACGCTGTTCGGCTTCCAAGCTCGACGTCGGTTGTTGCTGCTGTTCGGCTCCCAGGCTCAACGCCGCTTGCTGCTGTTTGGCTTCCATCCTACGAGTGTCGTCTATAGCGTCAGACTAGTGAACAGAGTTGCCAATGTTCCAGTTTAAACTGGATTCTTCCAGTTTTTTTCAAGTGATCCAGTCAAACAGTTTAATCCCGAAATCTTCCAGTTTTTTTGTATATTTGCCAGTTTTATCCAGATTTTTTGGACACTCAAGCTCCGACTGGTTTGGAAATATTTTTAGAACGTAAATTTTGTGGATTGATAAGTCATTGTAGCAATTCTTAACAGCATTTTCAGTATTGTATCTTCTCGCATGAAACACGACCAAATTAAGGATTGTATTGCATGGTTGAGATAAAAAGTCGAGTAAGTTCAGTAAGACGAGTAAGTTATTCTAAAACTAACAAATAGATTTTATCAGATTATGAAGAAAAGAAATAATTGCAATTACATAAAAATAAAAACAATCCATCTCAAAAATATTATATGCAGGCGGCATTCTTCAAATTGATTCCAGTTGCATAGCAGTTCAAAAATTGTTCGTATTCACTGATGTAACGTAAGAAAACGTTGCATCAATTCTTTTGTTAAAAGTTATAGTAAACGATAAAAGCTTTATTTTCTTGGATTTGTGATAAACTGGTTGCGCAATTTCAAATTTTGCTCCTGTAATTTTCAGTCTACAGTTCAGTCTACAATTTCAACAAAATATAAGCCCGAAGTTGCTGTATTTAAAACTTATATTGTATTCAATAACCATCATAAAGAAGCTTTCTCACAATTTATTTTTTCAGTATTTTGTAAATTTATTTGGAATCCAGTTTTTTTCCATTTTTTTCTTCAGCATTCTTCCAGTTCAAATTAAATTTTTATTGGCAACTCTGCTAGTGAATGAGCTCGCCAGGGATGCCACATGTACAGATTAATCTGTATTTTACAGATTTTTGGCCGAAGTAACGGTACAGAATCTGTATATACAGATATACAGATTTTCGTCGAAAAGTACAGATTTACAGATTTTTCGAAATTGACAATAATTTTTAAAAACAATTTAAATTTTATTTCATTAAATATTAGGCAAATTGACATATTTTCAACTCCTCACACATTTCAAGCTAAAAATTTCGTTTATGTACCATAAAAACTTAAAAAATACAAAGTTCTTTGTGTTTAAACAATACAGATTTTTTTTACAGATATTTTTGTTCCAGATATAGATGCTCAGATTTTTTCAAGGGAGAACACAGATTTAAATGTGGCAACCATGGAGCTCGCTAGTGAAATCCCTGGTTCTTTTTTAGCAAACGCTAGAATGCTTCAACCAATCACAGCCCACGCAGCGAAGGGGAACGGTTGCAAAGGGGAAGCAACTCAAACAGTTGAAAAGAGGAAAACAACTCGAATGGTACATTGAGGAAACTCTTTGTTTGGAGCGCGAATGATTCGGAATAATAATGTTTACTAACGGAGGGGAAAAGCGCAAAATAAAACAGTTCAGACATTCTTTCGGGTAACAACGATATGTTTGAACTGAGAATATGGCAGAGCTGTCACAGAATAATATTACAACACGACTCTCTCTTTTTTTAAATTTTTATTATTGTACCACTTCCTTTTCCTACATGACCCTGCGACGATACAATGAATGCGATCTTGCAATCCACGCACTTAGAATTTACTGCCAAATCCCGGTAATTTGCTGCTGAAAATGGCACCACTCGGTTGAAAACGGCAGCTGGTACATTTTTTCGTAAATCTCGATTTAACCAAACTTAAATGTTGGTACAAAATATCCAAATATCGGCAGTGTTGCTGAAGTATGGGTTTTACTGTTTTTTGGCTGAATTTTCAGAAGATTGAAACGCAATGGCTCGGCAATATGCATTACCGAGCCCCATTCTTAAGTGTGCAAAAGTTTTATTGACAATCGAGCTAGTAGTTTGTGATCAATATAAACTGAGTCAACGCAGTCACAGTTTTCTTTGAACAATTCACGTTGGAGCTGCTTTTTCAAATATATAGAAAATAAAAACTTAGGGTCAGTGGTACAGATTTTGGTACAGATTTTTCCCGGAAATAGTACAGATGAAAAAGATTTTTACAGCTCCCAGTACAGAAGAAAATGTGGTAACACTGCACCCCACTTCAACGAATTTTCTACAGGAAAAACCCACATCCCTGTCACGAACGTCATCCCCATACATTTCGCTTGAAGCTGTTTTTCTCTGGCTCTCTGGCTCGATTACCCGTCAAAAGGCTGTCAGTGCTTGCGAAACAGCCGATTAAGCACCGTTCATGCGAGATTAACTGTTGCTGCAAGTGGTGTGAAGAAATGCAGAAAGCGAAAAACGATTGTTTTGTTTTGAACGTTTCATAGATTTTGTGCAGGACATAAATGGTCACGTTCAAACATGTTTCAACACGTTTCGGATAGCCCTACATTCAATATACTTAGAAGCACGCAAAAAATCCGTACAGTAACACATGCGGCACAATGAACGGGGCTTATGACCATATTTCCAACAGTAGCGCCATCATCATCGGCGGCGGCTTCAGGAAACTGTTGCCATGACATCGGTCTGGAAAAACCCCACAGATCCCATCAGAGTACTCGAATTAAAAACCGTTATCTACGGGACAGCAGCAGCGCCGTTTTTGGCTATTCGGACGCTGTATCAATTGGCGATAGATGAGCAACACTCACATCCCATGGCGGCAAATGTAGTAAAAAAATGTTCTATGTCGACAATGCATTTTTTGGTGGAAATGATTTGAATGAAGTTACAGAGCTTTAGCGAGAATTGATTACTTTACTAAATCGTGGTGGTTTTCATTTGCATAAGTGGGCAGCTAAGGATGTGCGACTTTTGGACGCTATTTCTACAGAAGATCGAGACGAGATGGTGAGAATAGAAGAATTTAGTGCTAACGGAGCAATCAAAATTCTTGGGTTAATGTGGGATCCTGTTAAGGACGAATTCATTTTCCTTGCCCAACCGGACTGTAGCAACTCAACACCAACAAAGCGACAGGTACTATCCACAATAGTGAGACTTTTTGATCCGTTAGGTTTGTTAGCACCTGTTATAGTTTTGGCAAAGGCTTTGATGCAAAGATTGTGGAAAAATAAACTTAAGTGGGATGATCCCATTGATGGCGAGCTTTTAAATGATTAGAGAAACTTTTTTGGTGCATTATTTATCTCTCAATGAAGAATTTCGTGTAGTCCGACAAGTAGTTCCGAACGAAGCAAAACAAATTGAAATACACGGTTTTGCAGATGCTTCTCAAATAGCTTACGGGGCATGTGTATATTTACGCTCAATATACAACGAAAACTTCGCCAGTTTGCAGTTAGTAACAAGTAAGTCCAAGGTTTGTCCCATTCCTCCGCTGTCCATTCCAAGAAAGGAACTACAAGCAGCACGTCTCCTGTATCGTTTGGTAAAGAAAGTCATCGGCGCAATGAAATTGAAAAGTGTTCCAGTAATACTTTGGCCTGACAGTCAGGTGGTACTAGCGTGGCTCAACAAGCCACTGGAAAAACTACAAATATTCGTTCGGAATCGAGTTGCCGAAATTATATCTACAGATAACTTCGAGTGGAAATTCGTCCGTTCATTCGACAACCCAGCTGATATTGTTTCGCGTGGCATGTCAGCCAAAGCTCTTTCAAGAAATAATTTATTGTGGAATGGACCATCTTTTTTGCATACTGCAACATATGAAAATGAATCGCCAGCAGCATTGAATGACAGTAAAATTCCCAAATTGAAATCTGAGGCAGTAGTAAACATAACCACCAACGAGTTCCAGGAACTTCCTGTGCTAACCAAGTTTGAATCTTTTCGTAAAACTCAACGGGTTGTCGCCTATGTTTTGAGATTTATATCAAATTGCCGCCTCAAAGTAGAAAAACGCACAATTACACTCTTTCCTACTATTCCTGAGTTGAAAAGGGCTACAGAAAGAATTATTCAGGCTATTCAAAGACAAGATCTAGCCGACGAAATTGAATGTATTCAAGATGGAGAGCCTTGCAAGAAAATTGGTAATCTGAATCCGTTTCTGGACAATGGATTGTTACGTGTTGGGGGAAGGATTCGTCATTCTAATTTGCCATATCAAACAAAACATCACTTGGTAATGCCAGACAAACAAGTTATAACAAGAAGATTGATCACTGACGTCATCGAGAAAACCTGCATGCCGGTCCGAATAGCGTGATTGCTGCCCTTAGAGAACGATACTGGATATTACACGCAAAAACTACTGTACGAAAGGTGACCAGAAGTTGTGTTCAGGGGAACAAAATGTACTGAGCGATAACATTTTTTTGATGACATCCGAGAGCGTCCCTATCTGACAGTGTTGGTATTGGCAAAATAGAAACAGCCGACAGATAAAACATATTGCGACTATAACGTTGCTGTCTAGTTCTCCATACACGAATGTTTTTTTTTTCTTTGCTGTTCACCTTATTCCCATGTCGACGATAGCATGTATGGTTGTATATAACATGCGGTATGCGATACACACATCCTTCAGTGCACAGACGCTCTATTGTCGAGTATGCTTTTCTTTGCACGAAAACTGTCGGTGAGGAGCCGAGCAGTCCTTACGCTTCTTCTTCCCACAGACTTTTTCAACAGCCTTCAGGACTCTGCCAGGCTAAACGCGAAGAGCGGCGCGAACCGATTCGCCCGGCCGTAAAGAGAGCTGTACATCAACCTATGGCCGGGTGAATCGGTTCGCGCCGCTTTTCGCGTTTAGCCTGGCAGAGGCCTTCATACGACATCCCTCATAGGCAAATAAAAAAAGAGTGGGAAATGTCTCCGGTAGATTCGGGCTGTTATTGGAACGCGCTGTTTGTGTAGTGCGGACACGAACGTCTGTATAAAAAACAGCTTCTTCTCTTTTCTACTTTCGGATTTCCGAAGACATCCTCCAAATAATGCCAAATCGACACACAGAGTACATTTTTCGTTTCCTTTTGTAATGCTCTGTTGCCAATACGTTCTCAATGTGACTACCGACTACCAGCGCGGATAGGTATCACGAACAAACAGCAACAACTAAACTCCCCACGGAAGACAGTAAAAAAATAAATGTACAATTGGGATACCTGGTTGTGTTACTTGCTTCAAAACGAATCCAAGATTAGCTAATCAACTTATGGGAGACCCATATGGCGCCCACGTTTTTGAAAGTTGGCATCGATTTCGCGGGACCGATATACATCAAGCAAACTGCTAGAAAGTCGTCCCCTGTTAAAGAATACATTTGTGTGCTTGTCTGTATAACAACGAAGGCAATACACCTAAAGGCAGTGGCAAACTTGTCAACAGAGGCATTTTTAGCCGCTTTCAGCCGATTTGTGTCTAGAAGAGGAGTACTCAGGAAGTGTATAGCGATAATGGCACTAACTTCATTGGAGCAAGATCCGAGCTTCCCGAGCTATATCAGCTTTTCAAGTCTGATTACACGGTGGAGAAGCTATCAGTGTTTTGTCAAACTAAAGAAATAAAGTGGATAACCATTCCGCCAAACGCGCCTCACTTTGGAGGTTTATGAGAGGCGGGTGTTAAAAGCGTCAAAAATGTGTTAAAGAGAACTTATGAATCTGATTCCCTAACAATAATGGAATTTGCGACTTTACTATGTCGAATCGAGGCTATTCTAAATTCAAGACCCCTTTTTGCTCATTCTCCTGATCCTAATGACCCAGAAGTTCTGATCCCTGGCCGCATAATAGACCGTTGACTGCTATCCCTGAGCTTTCTTATCAAGACATTCCCATCAATCGACTGTCAAAATGGCAACATATTCAAAAGCTTCGACAGCATTTTTGGCAACGCTGGTCGAAAGAATATTTGGTAGAGCTCCAAGGCCGATCTAAATGGACAAAAAAGCACGTTAATGTAACTCCCGATACAATAGTTTTGCTGAAGGAAGATAATTCGCCACCGCAACATTGGAAATTGGGCAGAGTTCTCAAAACATATCCTGGATCCGATAAAATGACGCGAGTCGTGGATGTTCGCGCTGGAAACAACACATTTCGACGACCAATTCATAAGTTAGCTCCTTTGCCGATCATCGATAACAACACTACCTGCACATGTCATACTGCAGAACATTTCACAGAATCAACGAGGCCATCCATTTTTCGGCGGGAGTATGTTCAGTAGACTGGGACACGGTTATATGGGAAAAAAGCGATGGTGTTATTTTTTCGCTCTCATGCACTTTTCGTGTTCCTTATGGGTCCTATTACAACTGTGTAACTTTTCAGATCGATCGGTGAACACCCGATTTGCGCCCGATTTTTAAAGCTTCCATACGATTTTATATGGGAAAAACCACTTTTTCAAAACTTTTTCTATAGAGATGTCCAGTTGGCTCCTAAAAATATATCAATACATGATATTTATAGGAAATTTTCCTGGAAAAAAATTCTTCTGAAGACCGCAAGGTGCTACCTTGCTTGTGAAAAAAGATATTCGTCCCAGGCTGATTGAATATCTGACGAACGGCTCACCATTGAATTTTACTAGTAATACTGCTGCAGCATGTTACACAGTTGTTATGGGACCCATAAGGAACACGAAAAGTGCATGGGGGCTAACATTTATTTTTTGTCCCACCCTAATGCTCAGTCCGCAACGCAACGAACTGAAGAACATTGCGTCAGCCAATAGCAGCTCGCGAACGATAAGGAGAAAGTAGGGGAAACGCCACAGCAGCACGTATAAATAAGGCGAACCAAACGCGCACTAGGCGAGTTTTTTTATAACCTTTGGAACGAGCGGAAGCAGCAGAGAAAGCAGTAGTAGCAGAAAACCCTTGTCTGGAGAATGGCGCTATAGCCGAAAAACGGCTAAGAAGAAAAATACCTTTGTTTTTGTACCTACAACCGAAGCAGTGTTGCCACATTTTCATCTGTACTGGGAGCTGCAAAAATCTTTTTCATCTGTACTATTTCCGGGAAAAATCTGTACCAAAATCTGTACCACTGGCCCAAAGTTTTTATTTTTATATTTATACAGCTTCAACGTAAATTGTTTAGAGAAAACTGGGACTGCGTTGACTCAGCTAATAATAATTGCAAACTACTAGCTCGATTGTCAATAAAACTTTTGCACACTTAAAAATGGGGCTCGGTAATGCATATTACCGAGCCATTGCGGTTCAATCTCCTGAAAATTCAGCCAAAAAACAATGAAACCCATAATTCAGAAACACTACTATATTTCGGATATTTTGTACCAACATTTTAGTTTGGTTAAATCGAGATTTACGAAATAATGTAAAAACTGCCGTTTTTTTTAACCGAGTGGTGCCATTCTCGGCAGCAAATTACCGAGATTTGGCAGTAAACTCTAAGTGCGTGGATTGCAAGATCGCATTCATTGTATCGTTGCCGAATCGGCCAAAAAGTTTTGTCTAATCCTTTCTAACCAGCTAAAAAATCTGTACTTATCTGTACTTTTTCTCTAAATCTGTAATCTGTACAGTACAGAATCTGTACCAAAAAAAACGAGAAAAGCTGTACATTTCCAGATAAATCTGTACAGTTGGCAACAGTTAACCGAAGAGCAAATATAATGAACTATTTGAAACGTTTTCATGTGTGATGTTTCGTTTCCAGCAAGAAGATTCCCTCGTTCAGTCGTTCAGTCACATTTCAAGAGGTCGCAATCGGTCCTTATTAGGGCCTGAGGAGTTTAATGAATTCTTGTATTGAATTTTATTGGTTGGGGCTTCACTCAAGTTGCATGAAGGCAGCTTTGGTTCACGGATTGGTAATCATGGCTTGGCCAGATTCCACTGGGGAATTTGCATTTCTCTACATGCAAAGCAGCCTGCAAAATCTTACAATCCACTGCAAGACGACGCAACAAATACATTAACAGAGATTGAAATCAGAATATGTATAATACACACAAAATCGTAGTATTTCGGTAGAATTCGGTTTTGGGCAAACGATCAGTTTTGGGGCGCTCAAAAAAGCGCTGGTTACTTTCACGAGTCGGTGCGTATTAAAGGCTCGTGCATCCCTAATCACTGTCAGCAACCGAAACAGCCAATAGCGAGCCTCGTTGCAACAGAATTTACTGACGCTGGTGCCAGTAACGTGGAACCGAATGCATATGAATAAAACCAGAGTCGTCGTAAATGCAAAATGTTTTAAACAAATCCAATGTCATTTCAATGGTTATTGATTCGATGAGGTTTTTAAATGACCGGATTCATGATAGTTAATCGATCAGTTCATATTTGCATTAACCTAGTCAGTACCAAAATCATCAGTATTGATTACTGCTTGTACTGCTTCAACGATAGCAGCATTCTGAAAAATATAACCAATACCTGTACAAATCATCATGGCAACACTAGCACCGGTTAATACTTCAAAAGTGTTTTCAATTTTAACCGTCCAATACATTGAACATTCGCTAGAGCACTAAATGCGTTATGAACAACACACATTCGTTGTACTGGTTTCGAAACAGTACAAAAGATGCTCTGATATGGTTACCATCGCAGTAGCCATCATCGACCGGAAGTGCCAATAAATTCGAACTAAAAAAAAGTATTAACTTTTTTTTATTATATTCAATCGGTATAAGTATACAGGGTGTTAGAGAGCTCATCTAAAATCCTTTAAGGGGTGATAGAGGACCCTATTTGATGAAAAAAATTCTTTTACGCATATGGCCAAAATTTAACTACTGCAAAGTTTTTCAGGTTTTCCAACTTTCGGTTATGTTTGCCTTTAATGAGGTCTAGCTCAAGAAGTGTGACAGCTAGCTCAAAATTTTGTAACAAATAGTGTCTTAAAAACGACAAATTAAAGAAAATAAGAAGAACTTGGGAACTTGGGAAGAAACAAATGTGAAATCAAATGTTTCGTCTTTCCCCCAGAAAGGTATAGCAAACACTGGCAAACCCAAAGGGTAGAGTGGCCATTTTTGTAACATCTTGCGATTTTGATGAGCGCCGGGCTGAAAAAGTTTCCGTTTTACTCAAAAAATAAGCCATGAAAATTTGAAATTGATCCGAGTTCATTGAATGGACCCACAAAACGCTTATATTTAAAAAAATAGATTCTCATAAAAACGGCTGTTTTTTTATCTCTCTTGAAGTTTTTTGTCTTTGTTTCCTAAAAAAGTTGTAATTTTGCGTTGAAATACTCTTTAATTATAAAACCATATCAATAGGGACATCCACATATTACGTAACGCTAAATTTTAGCAATTTCTAATACCTCGCAACCCTAAATAACGTATTTTAGCATGGGGGCCTCGCGCAATAAAACTCTTCGTTGAATATCCCCTTTTTGTATGGATTCAATGTTAGTTTTAGTATCATTATTATGATTCTATGAAACAGTTCAGCACTAGTGATCTAAATTCACTAGGATGGTGAATTTTATCAAATATAGTCGGTAGATCTCATGTTGATCGAATTGCAATTCTTATGAGTTACGATGAAACAGGAAAGTTCTTGTACGCGCTTAAAATTGATTCAATCTCCGGCAAAAAAATCGCTCAAGAAGTTCATAATACGCTAGTGGATTGGAATACAGTAAAGTCTTTTTTTACACGGTTTCATTTTACACGATTCTTTTTTACGACGATTTTCCAAATAACACGATTTTTTTTACGTCGTTTTCCCAAATAACGCGATTTTTTTGCACGATTTTTCGTCTTCGCGTAAAATTGTTACAGTAAGTAGCAGTAACGGTAACAAACTATAATAGGCTGTTTTTACACAGTTTCATTTTTACACGGTTTTTGTTTTAAAAGTTTTTTTTACGACGTTTTTCCAAATAACGCGGTTTTTTTACGACGTTTTTCCAAACAACGCGGTTTTTTTACACGATTTTTTTTTGCACGGTACGTAGGATCGTGTAAAAAAGAACTTTACTGTATTTCGGAAAAGTTTCGGAAACCAACCAATAGTTCTTGTTCTCTTAATATCTATGACTTTCATACAAAACATAGGATAATCGCTCCATTATTTATCTCAACAGCTAGGTAAACCTATATTCATCTTATTTCTCTCATTTGTTCAATTTACCGTCAAATTCCTGCAAATTTTAAAAGTAAATCTATTTGCTTTTCGATTCTTTTAAGTGGTTGAAAATTTTATGTTGAAAATATGGTAAAATTTGACGATAAATTGATAAAAAAGGCGTGGTACTGAGATGAACATAGGAGCGATTACCCTATTACAGGGCAAAAGCATCGGATAAACACCTTTTTTCAATCGTTTATAAGAGCATCAATCAAGCTCGCGGCGGTTATAAAGAGCTCTTAGAGTTAGCATTAACATTTCTTGATTGAGAAGCGACCCTTTTTCACTTATCACACGCAAATTTCATGGCAAAAAAAAAACATTTATTGTCTGAAAAATATTTGCTTTGATCATTGATCATAAATTGCATTCGAGACAAGTTCCTTTTTGCCTTTCTCCTAGAAAGGTATAGCAATCACTTGCAAAACCGAAAGTATAAAAGTGCTCCAAAGGGCCGAATGGCATATATCAATCGACTCATCATCAATCGACTGAGCATTTTTTGTATGTGTGTGTGTATGTGTGTGTATGTGTGTGTGTATGTGTGTGTATGTGTGTGTGTATGTGTGTGTATGTGCAGATTTTTATTCTCACTCACTTTTCTCAGAGATGGCTGGACCGATTTTCATGAAATTAATTGCAAATGAAAGGTCTTGTTGTTCCATAAGACCCTATTGAATTTCATTGTAATCGGATTTCTAGTTCAGAGGTTATGTATCTAAATGTGAAAATCATGAAACATCATTATCTCTAAAACCACACAACCGATTTGAACAAAATTGGTTTCAAATGAACGGGCAACCTGAAAAACCCTTAAATTTCGAATTTCATAAAGATTTAACTTGTGGTTCAAAAGTTACGAAAAGAAACGTGTTCTGAAGACTGTTTAATCTCACTCATGTTTCTCAGAGATGGCTGGACCGATTCTCATAAAATTAGTGTCAAATGGAAGGTCTAGTTGCCCCATAAGACCCTTTTGATTTGTTTTGCAATCGGATTATAACTTTGTCTGTTATGTTTAAAAATGTGAAATCCAGCTATGAAAAGGAACATATTCCGAAGACTACTTGGACTCACTCACTTTTCTCAGAGATGGCTGATCCGTTTTCCACAAAATTAGTGTCAATTAACAAGTCTAGCTGCTTCATAACACCCTATTGAATTTTACTCTAATCGAGCTGTAACTTTTTTTTTTTTTTTGTTCACACAACATTCATTTGACACGGCACAATACAAATTAATGTTTTACGGAGCCAATTAAATCTAATGCCTTATGGTCTAGAATATCTTATAATCTAAAGGCAAATTATTTACCCTCGCTGCCGACTACGAGCTGAAACTAAATCTAATACTAAAACTAACATTTTTTTTTTGTTTCGCTGTTAAATTGGCACCTTGATGCTCTTCAAGTAGCTATAAACATGTAGCATGTATGGCAAGTTTCGCTGAGCGAGAATATCACGAACTGGCACATAGGGCTGTATTCCTCGGGCCCTGAGGGTATCCAAAAGTAGAGATCTGGCGGAGCTGTAACTTCGTCTGTAATGTACCGAAATGTGAAAATCACGAAACTTCATTATTTCAGAAACTACACTACCGGATTGATCAATATTATTATAAAATGAGCAGGCTAGTTAAGGGTTAAATGATAAATTATGATTGAACACGTGATTTCAAAGTTCGGCTGCCCTATACGTTCCCATTTCATTTGATTATAATCGAACTTAAGCAACTGTTATGTATTAACTTGCTAATAAAACAACGAAAGTCTATTATCTCAAAGATTACATGACTTATTTGAACATAACTAGTGTCATACAAACGAGTCATCTCTCAAACTTACAAATAACAAACTTCATAACATTTTGATATGTGGCTCAAAAGTTATGGAAAGAAAAGAAATTCAAAGACTATTTTAAACTATACCTGCATTGATCGATATATATGACCTCAACATAATTTAAATGTGGTATCGTACTACAGGTCGGACTCGATTATCCGGAGACTCGATTATCCGGGGGCTCGATTAACCGGGGCTCGATTATCCGGGGAAAATGGTTCGATTATCCGGAGTACTTTTTGTTTCTGTATTTCTATAACGTACTTTTGTCTTCCGGGTCATTGGGAGGTTCGGGGTTATTCATAATTGTGGCGGTACAAGCCCCGTTCCGCTCAGGCAGTTCATTTTTGGCAGCTTTCTCGTCGTTCCTTCAACCAATTCTTACTCAATAACCTCAAAAATCAAGGTATTATGGTTTTTTGTTGCCAATAAGGACAACCCCTATTGGTAAACCGGTTTCGGAATTCTGGCAGGAGCATTCCTGTAATATAATGGCCATGATCATTGCAGTACTTAGAACCACAAGCAGGCCTGTCCCGGTTCTGTTCCGGATACTTTCGGATAATTGAACCAAAACTCATCAAGCGAAATTAATAATGACTTGAAATCCGCAAAGTAGTCCATATCGAGCGTCTAGGTCGTTTTAGGTCACTCAAGAAATAGAAAAAAAAAACATGAGTGTTGTTTTATTTCGTTTTAACATTTTCAAGATAATCAATATAATATAATTTATTATTATTATATGTATAACAAACGCCGACAAACAGTTTAAAAACAATTTTTAATTTTTTGAAGTAGAATACTTCTCTCAGGAAGTTCGGCTACATAGGGATGTGAAATGAAAATCTAAAACCGAAAAAAGTGAAAAATATGTCCAATTTCAAATGCTAATAAATCGGTTAGTATTCGATGGATTTCCTTCGTTCTTGCAGCAATAGATTGGAAAATCTTCTAAGATTCTTCCCAAAATAAGATAATTGTAATTTTATTATTCACACTATTGTACTATTGAAAATAGTCAAGCCTTGTCAAAACGAAAAATTCGACCTCTGATTGGTCGTTATATGCTTGCTTCCCAAGCACGGTCGACAGGATCATATACCTTGCAATTGAAAACATGCTATTTGGCCTATATAAGAGCCTGTTTCAGCCGGAGCCGCTCATAATAGTTCTAGACAGCGACAACAGCAGTCGTCCTTCCTTAGCAGCAGCACTAGCCCCGTGGTTGGTCACCACGTCTCAGGAGCAGCGCGGTTTTTCTCAGCGTGTGTCGCCAGACAGCCATTATTTCCCCCGTGTTGGGGCAGCATAAAGATTGCCATCAGGAAATCCAATTTTGGAAATCAAAATGCCTTTTTCAAGGCAAATAAACAAGTCATTGAAAGTTAATAATTTTTGTCAACGCAAGCAAGCATTCTGTGTTGCATCCTAGCATCCTAAATTTGTCGCACCCGTCGAATTTACTGAATGTAAAATAGCTTCCACAGTGCATGTTGTCCGTGTATCTTAATTCCCCCAATGTTAGGGCAGCTCAAAAGTTGTAATCAGTAACCGATTTTGTACCGCAAAATGCTTTTTTTCAAGGCAAATAAACAAATAATAGAAGGTTAATAATTTTCTGGCATTAACACAAGCAGGCATTCTGTGCGGGATGCAATCAAATGCTGTTGTAGTTGTCTAATTTTTACTTTTATTTTATTTAGTAAACATAGTAGGCCTCTGAAATCACTTCAGAAAAAGTCATTTGGTATTTTTCGAGTTTTAGAAATTTTAAGGATGTCTGTGTAGGTATAAAACTACCTGTATGTGGTCGATTTTCAAGAGATAGAAGCAAAGTGTCTTCAGCAAAGTTTTTCTACATGAGATTGTCTGCAACTTTGCTGAAGACTTCGTTTTGATTTGATAAGTAAATAAAATAATAAAATTTTTATCTCACTTTTAGGTGAATTAATCAAAAATTTATTTACATCAAAAGATGCCCCTTAAGATCTACAAAAACTTTGTCGAATGAACTGTAGCATTTGAATGGCATTTTTATACTCAAAAGGCTGACGATCACGTTTTTCGCGTTTTAAACCACTCTGTGCGATGTGTTGAAAGTCTGCAAATGGCCATGGACGAATTGGCCATAGGATATGATCAAAGTCAAATAACAAATCGTTTGAAATGATTGGTTTTATCGTAATGACAACATCCTCGACTTTTGGCTTCAGTACATCGCCTTAATTCTGAATATATTCATATTGGGTGGTATTCGGTCATTTTCAGCAAATTTTCTGGCAACAATCTGACACCGGAAATACCCAGGAGAAGGTATTTAGTTATTTTGGTTGTTTTCCAGAAACTAAAAGTGGTCGTCTTTAAATTCAAAATGGTGTCCAGGGTCAATGTTTGGTTTCTATGCATCATCTCGATTACGGAAATATTCACATTAAGTATTATTCGGTCATTTTCTACTGTTCCCTATAAGTTGCCATATAGCAATTCAAAATGGTGCCTGAGGACAATTGTTAGCTCATTACATCATTCTGGTTCCAGAGATGCTCATATTGGATGGAATTTGGTTATTTCAGGCTGTTTTTCACAAACCGGAAGTAACCCTCCTGGATTTCAAAATGGTATTTAAGATAATTTCTGGCCTCTGAGCGTCATTCCGGTTGAAGAAACGCCCATATTGGGTGTTATTAGATAATTTTCGGCTGTTTCCAAAGAACCGGAAGTCGGCAACCTTGATTCCAAAATGGGGTCTGTGGTCGATTTCAGCTGCTGTGTATTATTCTAGATCCGGAGATACTCATGTTAGACGGAAATCGGCCATTTTTGGCTATTTTCCAGAAACCAGGAGTTGCCATCCTACAATTCATAATGGTGTCTGAGGTCAATTTTTAGCTTCTTGCAACATTTTGGCTACGGAGATAAGTATTGGGTGGTATTTGGTCACTTTGGGCTGTTTTTCAAAAACCGAAAGTCGTCATCTTGGACTTTGAAATTGCCTGTGAAATCAATTTCTGTCATCTGGGCGTAATTCTGGTTCCGAAAAAATTCATATTGAATGGTATTTGGTCATTTCCGGCTGTTTGCCAGACACCGGAAGTCACCATCTTAAAATTCAAGATTGTGTCTGTGATCAATTTTTAGCTTCTGTGCATCTTTCTGGTTCCGGAGATACTCATATTCAATGGGAATCGTCCATTTCAGGCTGTTTTCCAGAAACCGGAAGTTGCCATCTTGCAATTCAAAATGTTGTCTGAAGCAGTTATCGCTGAGCATTTAAGCTGAGCAGACGTAAATCGAAGCGATTGCTATTTTATTTGAAAGTTTCACATTGGTACAAGAATCGAGCAGGAGCTTGGAGCTTGCGGCTCAAGCCTCCAAACGCGGCGATGGATTCGTTGAGGAAGCATACTTTCTTCATCGATATTCGGGGACTGCGCAAGATTAGGGATGAAAACATATTCATCTTCAACGCAAAAAACCTAAAACTGACACCAGGGGAAGTTGCTGCCATACAAATCGATCGAATTGAAGGCAAAGTCTTCGCTACAGACGCAAGAAGCGGTGCAAGAAGTGGTGGATGCATACGACAATAAGTACGCAATCAATCGCAATGGCACAAATCACCACATGTGGCTGTACGTCGAGGACGGAGGAACCGACGTTAAGCTTCATCATCTACCACCAAAGATGCCGGAGGAGTGGATTGTGGAATACTTGTCTCTCTACGGCGAGATCATCCACATCAGGCATGAAATGTGTGAATTGCAGTTTTTCGCACAAACACCGCGTGGCATACGTGTTGCCCGTATTCGCATGACCGATCCAATCCCATCCTTTGTCAATATTCGAGGGTACAGCAGCCATTGCTTGTACACAAACCAAATTCAAACCTGCAGACACTGCAACCAGGAGGTTCATTTCGGAGCCAGTTGTGCAGAAAATCGTGCAAAACAAACCACGCAAAGCAAAACATCTTCGCTATACTCCAAGGTACTCGCAAGTGGTCCAGTGAGGGAGCAAACTGGATGCCCAGCAGAAAAAACAGCCCAACAACAGCAACAAGCACACTCCTCGACGCAACACAACAACACAGTACAACAGCAACCACAAAGTCTCTTCAAAAGGCCGGCGCCAAATTTGGACACTCAGCCTCGGGAGAAAGCGGTTAAAACTACAACCTTGGATACACAAAATACAACTAAGCTACATGGAACCCGATCACACAAGACATCAACAAGCAGCGTGGCAACGGCGAGTCCACGTATCACATCAACGAACAGTAGATCGAATTCTCTCACCCGAGGAAAGAGGGGCACGATGGAGATTTCGGATTTCGGATGAGATACCGGACAACACAAACCACCATGGATTATCCAACATCTTCAAAAAAGGCAAGTAATTGAGTACGACATGGCAAACGTAAATAGTCCACAATGTTATACTTACACTTTCGCGACAATTAATCTAAACGGCATTAGCAATACAACTAAAATAAATGCAATGAGGGCTTTTGTATACACACTAGATCTCGACTTTGCTGCTCTTCAAGAAGTAGTAGATGTTTGTATAAGTATTCCCGGGTACACTATGTTATTAAACATCAATGAAACGCAGCGTGGTACAGCAATAGCTGTCCGCAACGGTATAGATGTTAGGCGAGTGCAGCGGAGTTTAGATTCGGGGGCCATATGCATCGAGCTGTGAAATGATGAAAATTTGATCAAAATTATAAACATATATGCACCCTCGGGATCAAACAATCGAGCCGCTCGAGAGGCTTTCTTCAACCAAACAGTTCCGCAATATTTAAAAAATCACGCAACTCACACCATAATGTTGGGTGACTTTAATTCAGTCATTGACCCAGTTGATTCTACTGGCTTCTCCAATATGAGCCCTATGCTTAGAAGATTGTGCGACAGTTTAAATTTAAAGGACGTTTGGAAATACCTTAACCACCAGATCGATTACTCTTTTGTTCGTGGACGGTCTATGTGCAGAATTGATCAGATATATATCACCAAACATGTCTTGTGAACGCAAGATACTGTAGACTTCAGGCGAATTGCTTCAGCGATCATAAGGTAGTTGTATCACGCATAGTCCTACCCTTACGAGCACGAAACGTTGAGCGACCCTTTTGGAAAATGAATAACCAGCTGCTGACCGATGAAAACATGAATGAGTTGCGGCTCAAGTGGAACTATTGGGTTCGTCAAAAGAGAAATTACAGAACATTGGTTGACTGGTGGGCATCCTACGTGAAAGGAAAAATTGCATCTTATTTCGCTGGAAAAATTCTGTGGCTATACAAACGTTCAACAACACGTTAGGCTTTGATTATGCCTGTCTGAATCGCGCTTGTGAGGAGCACCGGGAACGAGATTGTACAACCGAAATAAACAAAATCAAAGCAATAATGCTGCAAAAGCAAAAACAATTTAACGATTCGAGACGAAGAACAACTATGTCATTTCTGGGAGGTGAAGATGTATCGATTTTTCAAATTGCCGTGATCCGCAAAATAGGGGCAGGGAAACCAACATCGCAACATTGGAGATGAACCAACGACAGATCACGGAAAGCGCAGAAATTAGTCGCTGTGTTTTGGAGCATTATAGAAATTTGTTTGATGAAGAGGAAATCGAAGACGATCAACTATTTTATCCAAGAAGATTACTGAATGCAGACCACGAGGAAAACGAACGGATCATGGAAGATATTTCACTTAACGAAATTTTTACTGTAATTAAGGGATCTGTTGCTAACAAGTCACCCGGTAAAGACGGCCTCACAAGAGAGATCTACATCAAAGCCTGGGACATAATAAAGCGAGAATTTGGATTGATGATTAACGAGAGAAAAAATGGAGCTATCAGACACGACCTGCAAGACGGAATAATTGTGTTAGTACGAAAAAGAGGAGGAGATAACAGTATGAATTCGCTAAGACCCATCACGTTGCTGAATGTAGACTATAAAATACTAAGTATAGTGATGAAAATCGACTGGAACAGATAGCTACGGACGTACTTTCTGCACACCAAAAATCCAGCAATGGAGATCGTACAATATCCGAAGCCACATGTATGATCAGGGATCACATTGCATTAGCAAAACAGGACGGGACAGGAGGAATTATCATTGCCTGTGACCTTAGCAACGCTTTCGATAGAGTTAGCCACCCATACCTGCTAACGACGATGCGTAGGATGGGAGGCAAGGGGATCCTCTCAGCATGCTACTTTTTATCCTTTATCTACAACCTCTTCTAGACGCGTTGGCGGAAATATGTAACGGTCCGGGGGAATGTGTAACAGCATATGCTGACGACATAACAATTATAGTGCGTTGCTCATCGAAAATAAATCGTATTCGTGACTGTTTTGATCGTTTTAGCAGAGCAGCAGGAACTAAGCTGAATTTAAGGGGTTATATACCTTTTTAGTTTTCAAAAAACCGAGAAAATTTTTATTGCATTATCTTCAAATACAACATCTTGAGAACATTTTCACAAATTTTCATAAAGATCTGAGAAATAGGAAGAAAGTTAGAGCGATTTGCAGCGCGCCTCGCCACGGCCGCCTAAGCTAAACTTGAAACTTTACACGCGATTATCTCGGAATAGTATTATCCGAAAAATGACTTTGCCGTGATCCTGATTGCGGGAAAACTACTGAACCGATTTCCTTCATCTTTTTTTTTAAATTTTCGTTATTAAATTCGCAGGTCCTTGAACGATCGCTTTTTGAAACACACAGCTACATTTTGCCGCAAAAATAATTTTAATGCAATTTTTGGCGCTCAAAACGTGCATTTTTTTGGAAAAACGTTCCCGTTTGCACTGAAAACAAAATACTCATAAAAGCGATCGTTCAAGGACCCGGCACACTTCTAAACTAATGAAATAATATGAGTTTTTTTATTTCGGTTGACCCGCTGAGTCTCTATAAGGATCACCGCAAGCCTCTGCAAAAAAATAGCGTTTCGGGGAAACGGCCATTACTCCAGTAATAGTTGATATATCTCAAAATCAAACATATTTTTTTGTTGTTGATAAACTGCACTTTCAGAAAAATATCACTTTGATGCAATGAAAATTGTGCTATGCACTTAAAAATAAATTCAAACTTCCCTCATTTTTCTCGACCAAAAAGGTATATAACCCCTTAACAAAAACGGAGGCAATGGATAACGGTGAACCACTTCCAAATTGGGATGGTTTTATCAAGAGAGATGTCATAAAAGTTCTCGGTGTCTTTTTCAAAAACAGTATAAAGGACACTGTCGCTCGAAACTGGGAAAATGTTTATCAAAACGTCAACGGCCTGTTGTGGCTGCACCGTCCTCGTCTGGTGAATATTAAGCAGAGAGTCATTCTCCTTAATACTTACATATGTTCTAAGATATGGTACCTGTCTTCTATCATACCGATGTCGAATAAGTACGTGGCACAGTTCACCAAACAAATTGGATATTTTCTGTGGAGTGGAGTGCTTGCACAACGAGTAAAAATGATTGACTGTTTCCGATCACGATTTAAAGGTGGTTTGGGTCTGCATTCTCCAGATCTAAAATCGAAGAGTTTGCTAATCAATAGATATTTGAAATATTTAAATATAACGCCTTCACTAGCCCGCTATATACAAATGCAACGAATCCCATCGGACCTTCTTCATCTCAAAATAATAAAACCTTCCCTGGAGAGCATACCCCAAAACATAGCTGACGACCCGTCAGCTAATAGCATATATGACCATTTCTTCAAGCAGCTTCCGCCTGTGGGGATAACTACTTAGGTACACACGGAATTGGGGAAAGGTGTGGAAAAACATTAATAACAAGTGCCTGACGTCTGATGAAAAGTCCATTTATTTTCTGCTAGTTCACGGAAAACTATACCATAATGAACTACTTTATCGACAGGAGAGAAGAGAAAATCCAGATTGTCTACATTGCGGACAAACAGATACCCTCAAACATAAATTCGCAGAGTGCAGGATAGTAAATAATCTCTGGCAACTAGCCATTACAAATATTAATAAAACATTACAGCAAAACAATGTAAACTTTGAAGATCTTCATTACTGTGCAATAAATTGTAGTAGTAGAGTTAGGGGTAGAGTGTTGAAGATGTTCATAAGATACGTAATGCACAATTTAGAAATCTCTGCCAATGATAAAAACTTGCAATCGTTAAGAAGTTACATGACTATATATGTTTAGAAAAATGTAAACTGTAAATAAAGTAAATTTTAGTAGCAAAAAAAAAGTCGATTTGTGGCTCCAGTGCATCATTACGATTCCGGAAATACCAATATTGGGTGGTGTTTGGTCGCTTGCCGCTGTTTTTCCGAAACCGGAAGTCGCCATTTTGGATTTCATAATGGCATTTGGAGACAATTTCTGGATTTTGAACGTCATACTGGTAGAAGAAACACTCATATTGGGTGGTATTTGGTCATTTTCAGCTGTTTTTCAGAAACCGGAATAGCTCCTGTGTATCATTCTAGATCCGGATATTATTATATCGGTTGGAAATCGGCCTTTTTTGGCTGTTTTCCAGAAACCGGAAGTTGCCATCTCACAATCCAAAATGTTGCCTGAGGTCGATTATGGAACATATTTGTTACCACTAAAAACATTCACATGCCAAATGTGGTTCCATTTAGTTGATTAGTTCGCGAGATGTGCAGAAACATGTGCTTTAAGAAGAGGGAGGGGCGTCGAACCATTATGGACATATTTGTTACCTCTAAAAACATTCGCATACCAAATTTGGTTGTATTTTCTTAATTGGTTCTTGAGCTGTGCGAAATTTGTGTTTCATTTGTATGGGACCCCTCCCTTATAGGAGAGGGAGGAATGTTAAACCATTATGCACATATTTGTTACCTCTAAAAACATTCACCTGCCAAATTTGGTTCCATTTAATCGGTTAGCTCTCAACATGTGCAGAAATTTGTGTTTCATTTGCATGGAACCCCTCCCTCCCAGAAAAGGGAGGGGTGTCGCACCATTATGGACATGTTTGTTAGCCCTAAAAACATTCACATGCTAAATTTGGTTCCATTTACTCGGTTAGTTCTCGAGATGTGCAGAAATTTGTGTTTCATTTGTATGAGACCCCTCCCTTCCAGAAGAGGGAGGGGTCTCAACCTATGATAAAAACCTTTATCGGCACCAAAAACCCCTACATACAAATTTTGACGTCTATCGGTTCGGTAGTTTTCGAGCCTAAATGGATCAGACAGACAGACCGGACTGCAATTTCATATGCATAGATTACAGCATCAATATTTTAGAACCTAAAGAGTGAATATACATTTAATTAATTGAAGCGTTCATTCAGCGTTCTATTTCAGCGTTATATTTTTACAAATAAAAGTTCGAATGAGAGAGGCTAGGTCTGACCGCTAGGTGGATTAATTTAGGTTTTTTTTTTAGAGATGATTGGGTAGATTTTCACAAAATCAGTATTGTGTGGAAGGTCAAGCTACCCCGTAAGCCCCTAATGATTATTATATATATTTATTCTATTCGGACGATAACTTTGTCCGTATGTATGAAAATGTGAAATCTCGTTTTGAAAAGTAACATATTCTAAAGACTGCTTAAACTCACTAATTTTTAATAATCGATTTTCACAAAATTAGTGTCAGATAAACGGTCCAGCTACCCCATAATGCACTATCTAGCTACACTGTAATCAGACTGTAATTTTTCCGGTAATGTACCAAAATGTGAAAATCACAAAACTGCATTACCACAGAAACTACACAAACGATCTGAACAAAGTTGGAATCAGATGATCGGGCTACCTTTAAAACCCTTAACCAATGAATTTAACAGGGATTGAACATGTGGTTGAAATATTATGAAAAGTAATATACTCCGAAGACTTTGAATGAAAAAGGCTAAGTCGCACAGCTAGGTGGATTAATTCGTGTTCTGAGAACTAAACTGCAATTTAGCAGAAAATTTTGAATCTTACAATGCTAAATGAAGGCGCAGCTGATTACATTGAAAGTGAAATAGTAACTAAACTAAAATAGTTAGATGCGTAATGTCAAAGAATAATTTGTAGAGTAGACTTCACTGTTAAATTTAACTAACTACAAAACGCATGTTAGTCACAAATTTCAGAGAAAATCGATGTTTAGTTCTCAATAAACATTTGATTTCACATTTGTTCTTTTCTAAGTGCTTCTTATTTTCTTTAACTTTGACGGTTTTAAAACACTTGATTACAAAATTTTCTCAGCTGTCCAGCGAAACCAATAGAATTGAGTTAGCTATCATACTTCTTGAGCTAGACCTCGTTAAAGGCAAACATAACCAAAAACTGAAAATAGTGATTAACTCTGCAGTAGTTAAATTTTGAACACACCTCCCAGCTGGTCTCGAGGTACGATGCTGGCCTAACAAGCCAGTTATCGTAGGTTCGAGTCTCGGCTCGGGAGAGACTGTTAGTGTCAGTAGGATCGTAGCGCTAGCCCCGCAATTGTCCTGTACACTTAACAGTTGGCTGCGAAGGCTGTGTAAAATGAACAGAAGGTCGAGTTCCGAATCGGAATGTAGCACCAAAGCTTTGTTAGTTAAATTTTGGCCATATGCATAGAAGGATTTTTTTCATCAACTGGGGTCCTCTATCACCCCTTAAAGGATTTTAAGTGATCTTCCTAACACCCTGTATTGGTATCAAATTTGAAAGACTTTGCGTCTAGTTTGAGCGAGAGTTTTTCATAATACGGCTTTAAACTAACTATAAACTCTTCCCCCAATGCAATTCAAAATACAGATTATATTCAGCGAAATAATAAACGATATATCCAATATTATCTAAAACGCTCATTATAATGGAAGTTATTTCTAAATTTTGGAAATATCGTTTTGTGCATATTAGTAGAATGATATCAAATATCGAGAGAAAGAAAAATTTCTATTAAATTCTACTACTAACTTCAAAAGTAAATACTAAATCTACTCGTCCGCAGATACGTATTATTAACTTTTGAAGTTGATAGTAGAATTCAATGGAAATTTTTCTTTCTTCAATATTTTTATTTGTATTGTACATGTATTTAATGTATAAATTCGCAGGATATCGTGCATACCACATAATTTTAAGAACTTGCAGTAGAAACTTGAATCGTGTTCTATACAAACAAAAAAAGGTGCAGATATGCAAGTAAGCTTGAACACCTTTTGGTAAAAGATGTAGTAAAAGGTGTGTAGACATTTAAAGATTTATTTGAGAAGTTCAAAGTATGTCGTTAAAATTAGTTTGTTTTGTTGTTAGCATGTTGTTTCGTTATGAAGCATTAAAGTATCAACAAAGTATATCAATTAGTGTATATCTGGGCAATTCATCGAAAAAATACATCAAAATTTCAATTGCAGCATTCAATTGGCTAAACTTTTCAAAATTTAGAACCGAGTCCTTTTGTAATTCATTTTAATTATAAAGCCATGAACTGAGATAGTCCAAAACGAAATAAGATTTGAAAACCTTTCAAAATTCGATGAATATTGCATACGTTCTATATGCGAAACATAAATCAATGGTAAGTACATCCTCAATATCAATATCAAACACGGCACTACATGTGAAGAGCGTTCCGTATCTAAGCACCGCAAAATGTTATATACCAACTTAAAATCAATAGCGAGATTGGTAAACTGTCTTGGTAAAATTTAATTAGGATTTTCCCTAACGTTTAATTTTATTTGTGAGGATATCAAGAAGTGCTGCCAGTCCAATAGATTTATTCGAACTGTAACTAGTTTTGATAGTACTTTGGTACATGTTTTGGCGCTATGCTTACTTTATTTTTATTAAACATAGAATGACATAAATGAAATGGATCTAATTGTTTATTACTTGTTTAAAAGAGAGCTAAACTTCATCTAAAAAAGAGAGCTAAAGGTCAAGAAAATAAACTGACAAATCTGGTTACCATCATACGGCAAATGTATGAAATGCAGCTTGTTTTTTTTGGTTATAGTATTCGTTGCTTCGAATATATACATAAACAATTGGCCGCTTACCCATATTTCGAATGTCTTTCATGCTCGTATCGATGATATGGATGTGTGCGTATTGTCAATGGTAGGTGGAGCTTGTTTGTCGGCCATACCACAAATGTGCATCTAGCTTTGCGTTTCTTTTTAACACCATGTAGCTCCGCCCAACAGACAAATGCCACAAAGCATTTTTTCATTCCCCTTTATTCAACTTTCTTAACTCGGGTGAATTAAGTTTTCTGTTCGTGATTCAGTTTTCCAACACACAGCGGTGGGTACTGCATGAAACAAAATTATTGCTATTATTGTATTTCGGATTCTTCGTTTGTTTTGTAAACAAAATTAGATGTCGTCTCGATAGTGTCATTACCGTCGTTAGGTCGGTATGTGCAAAACAGTTCTATTGCGTTTGTTGTTAAAATATTTATCACTTCGCTGATCATAGTTTTAAATTTGTATCGTGACTATTTTATTTTATTATCAATTACCAACGACGAGGATCTTTCAACTGTGTGAATTCGTATTTTTAAGTTGAAACTAAGGAAAAGATAGTCAGAAGTGAAAACAATATCATATTGGAATCGTAAAGTTAACGGAATTGTGAATGCGGATAAAAAGAGCAAAAGGATTCCTTGTCATATTTAGGATTGCAACAAATAGATGCAACGAAAATTGTGAAAATTTAAATAAGTGTTTACCTGAAATCTTATTGTGCTGGAACTGTTAAAAAGTGAATCTAATTACGAAACATGAAGCCTGTGAGGGTCACATTGGTTGAAAATATTAAGTGAATGATGCAGATAATGTATTTGTGAAAAAGTTTTTTTTATAACGGATGAAATAACAATTGCAGTTAACACTGTACTTGTATTCGCATAATGGTATTGGAGCATCAAGGGATGCTACAGAATCTGCAAACGCTTGGCTCGCAACCAGCTCTGCAGCTATATGCGGCGGCAGCAGCGGCTCAATTGACACCCAGAAATCGAGTTCCGCAGTGGGCGCCTTTTTTGCAATTTGGAGTTCCTGGTGTATTTGGAGGTCCCTTCCTTACAAGGCCTCGATTTGGTCCACCGGGTGCGCCGCAAAGTCTAGCTGCCTTAAGTGGATTAAATAATATAACTAATAACACACATCAAAGCATATCACCACAACGAGCAATACAGGGTCCTCCTAGTGAAGATTCAAATGATGATAGAGGTAAGTTTATGTTGATTCGTAACACGTTATGTTATAATACTAAATGATAGATGAGCTTTCATTGAAACAGTTCATCGGAGTATAATAATATACAGGTCGGCCCCGATAATTCGAAGTTCTGAAAAATATATCACTCTAAATAATCGAAATTTTTTATCTTGGAGATGTCTAAACAAATTCTGTCCATGCGATAGATTCAGTTAACGCCAAAATATAAAAAATCAATTATGATGCGATGAACCAATTGTGCCACTCATCAATATTCATTATTTATTTAGATAACTACACAGCATGTAGTGCATAATACTTGGCATTTGGCTTGGCATTTCAAGATAGAATCGGCAACCAGACAAATGTCGAATTCCGAATATGGTTTCGGTGTAAAAATTTAAAAGTTCTATTAAAATTGTCAACATCATTTGGTATGTCGAAATTGAAAAAATAGACCAAGAGTAAGCTCAACTTGTATACTTTATTTGAGATATTTAAGTTATTTTGCGCATTATTTCTCTTTTTTCAATATTAGTCCATCATGCCTAACTACTTTTAACATGCATTTTGGATCAGAAAACTTACTCTGAATGTATTTAATTTAAAATGATAAATCTTTTTCAAACAGTAAGATATGAAACTCGTTAAATCAAGTTTAACAATTAGCTGTGACTATGGTTCCGTTCGATTTTGACACGGCTCGAATATGGTACATGTGCCAAATACTAACAGTTTTATTTAATAATATTTTTCAGCTTTCTCGGCTGTTTTTTAATCAATTTAATCTCAAGAACCACAAAAAAGCAGGTATTATAGATCTTTTTGTTGCCGATGGGGATGGCCGGAATAGATCAACCGGTTATGGATGTATGCACTATAGAATATCAGGTGGACGAAAATCGGAAAGTGACTGTCGGCGATTTATTTTTCTATATTTTTTTAGAAAGCAGACACTTGAACTAAGAAAAGTTCGAAATTTTAGGACTGTAGTAGGTACTATACCTGAGATGTCGAGATATGAAAGTGAAAAACGGCACTTTTGTTCAAAAAATACACATGCGACAAATTTTAGGTCTCTGTAGCAAATATACAGTCTGAAAAAACTAAGTGTATTATATTCTTATAAAAGTTATCGATGACACTTTCAAAAAATTTGTTGTTATGTGGTTTCATGGGTGGAAAAAGAAGATAGGGTAGGTGAGTCAGTTATGGCAAGTGCACCAGTTATGGCAATATCTCTCAAGCGCAATGGTACCAGTTATGGCAATTCTCCATTTAAACCCCATAGGCCCTACCTGGTTGATACCATAACTGGTAAATTTTTTAGATATTGCCATAACTGGTACACTTTTTAGATATTGCCATAGCTGGTACTCCTCTCTTGAATCGTTATTTAAAATTTCCTATTTTTTACTCCCGGTAGCTTCTGGGTTACGTGCTTTTTTTGAAGTTTTAGGTGTCTATTAACAAGTTCAAAAGTCTAGCTGCGATGTTCTGCGACCAAGCGCTTAGAACCGTTTTAAAAATTTTTAGTTTTCATAAGAATTATACAAAATCAAAAAAAAAAGATAAAAGAATAACTATTATTAATGGTTTATGGTTGGAAAAAATAAGATAAAGCATAACAAAAAAAAAAAAATGAGAAAAAAATCCTTGTGAATATTTGTTTTAAAGTTTGTTGGGCGGTATTTTTTCACTCCCAGGAGTTCTCGGGTTGGGTCTACAAACAAGTTCTCAAAAGTTTTGCTGCGATCTTGTATGACCAAGCGATTTAGAACGTTTAGAAAGTTGTTGGTCTAACCAGGGAATACACAAAATCAAATATATTGTAACCCTATTCCAAAACTGGACACCCTAATAGGCAAATAAAAAACACGATAAAAAATACAAGTCAATTTTTTGGCTGGTGACCAATCTCTGCTATTTTGAGCAAAATTGAAGCACCTGAAAAAAAATTCATCATTAATCAAACTTGACATGCATGTTCCTTACACATTAGAAAGTAATCAAAAGCTCTCATACGCTTTTGAAGCCACTAAAAGCGCAGGATGGGCTGAATTCTGATCAAGTCCATGTAATATTTCCGCTTTTCGTGCCAAAATGTACACGCCTCTATCAAAATTTGACCGCAATACAGTCGCAAATGATCCTAAGCAACTTATTTTGATCATAACAAGTAGAAAAAATACCGAAAGTCTTGAAAAAATTATGAAAATATTTTTCTACGCTTGCTTGTATGAAAAGGTCCCATAGTGGTATGGCCGGAACACATTCCGGTTATATAAAACCCATCAAACGATACCTATAACGACTTGAATTCCGAAAAGAGGTTTATTAATGACTACATTTAGTGTCTAAAAAGCAAAGCAAAGCCCTGGTGCTTCCGATTCGGAATTCGACTTTCTGTTTATTTATACACAGACTCCGCAGCCAACTGTTTAGTGTACAGGACAATTGCGGGGCTAGCGCTACGATCCTACTGACACTAACAGTCTCTCCCGAGCCGAGCCGAGACTCGAACCTACGACAACCGGCTTGTAAGGCTAGCATCGTATCTCGGAACCATCTGGGAGATGTCTGGCCACGGGACCATCTGGGTCTAGGCCACTTAAAAAAGAAAACAAAATTATGAAAAACGCTCAAATTTGGCTGGGTTCGATTTGGCAACACAAAAAATTCGGGCGTGTTGCCAAATTCAAATAGGGTGTGTATATAAAAATGTTGCTTTGTTCCTTAGTCCCCTCGATGAATACTTTGACGAAATAAGATTGCATGTACGGAAAAGTGCAACGTAGAATTGCTCACGGGAAAATATTGGACTGTTCAGGAAAACAGTCACATGTTCAAAAGTTTGTCCCTACCTCTCAGTGGCTGGAAAAACTGGGTAGTTCGAATCACTTGAACAAAGTTGATTTTTGGAATTCGCACATCATTTCAAATAATGTGACAAACACCTATCTGATCCATATAGACTTGGAAATGACTGAACCGATCGAAAATTGTAATTTGAAATGAAAATTTGTGTGTTAGGATTTTTTGGGGCTGGGGAAGGTTTTTATGATAACTCGTGAACGAATCAATCAAATGGAACCAAATTCGCCTTGTGCATATGTGAAAAAGCAAAAAATATTTCTATGGTAATTTTATACCTTTTCCTGCTTTGAAAGAGAGGGTATCCAGTCAAACGAAACACAAATAACTCGAGATTTAATCAAGCAAGTGGAACCAAATTTGGTGTGTGGTGGTTAACAGGAGCAAGAAATATTTCTGTGGTAGATCGACACCCCTCCCGGCTGTAAAAGGCCCCATACATTCCCATACAAATGAAACACAAATTTTTGCATAACCCGAGAACTAATTAATAAAATGAAACCAAATTTCATATGTGGAGGTACTCTGGAAGTGAGGGGGGAGGGGTTGTATACAAATATCTGCCTAACTCGAGAACTAATCAAGCAAATAGAATCAAATTTGGAAAGTGAGGATTTCAGAGTACCGTAAAACGGGGCATCATTGATCAGTGGGGTAACATTGATCAGTTTTACCCTTCTTATGAATAGTTGGAATAAAAACGCTCCTTGATTACTATAGCTAAATTTGAGTATAACATCTTATTCTTGTGTCATTCGAGGTCTGAACAATTTTGCATAGGTTGAATTTTTTTATTGTTTTGATGACCAAATTTAAAAATTAACTTGACCGTTATATTTCTTACTCTCAGTAAGTGCCAAAAAAGCACTTTATACTAGTCGAATATTGAACATTTCCTATTCATTGACATGTTTTCCAAATTCGTTATTTAATTTTCTCAATCAACTTAAAAAAATTTTATTCAAATTTATTACATTCATAGTTAATTAATTTATATATTTTTTTAAGGAAGTCCACTTTTATGCTCTAGCCAAGACAACATCCTGGCCTAGGCCAGAATGTGGTCTTGGCAAGAGCATAAAACGTAAGAGGCTAGAGCTGGCCTTCTGATACTTCCGTTGTTGGAAAGGCCTTGCATATATGAGCAACTTTCGCGACCAACGTTTATGTTTTCCATCCTTGAAAGGTAGAGTTACATATGGCATAAACATGCCTCGCAGTACATACCGCGGCTAGGTGCAAGGACAGGACTATCCTCCGCAGTAAGAGCAGTCAAGGTGAACGTGATGTCTATCCGGGAAACGTCTCTAAGCATGTTATCAAAGCATTATCTAACATTTTTAGTTCAAAAAGGTTTCAAAACTATTCGAAATTGAAACTGATCAAAGTTACCCCAAATAAGGAAAATTGAAGCAAGGACGAAAAAAATAGTAGGAGGGTGGTATTCAAGACACGACCGCATAGTTGACGTAGGACTACAATAGTTTTATATTTCCCTTTGAGGCTCTGTTTGATTTGAGCTCGTTTTACTTTTGGCACGGTTCGATTTTGGCACACATGTGCCAGAAACGAGCGATTATTGTTAATCATTTTTCTTGGTTTTCTTGATTATTAAAACCAGTTTAAGCTCAACATCCTAACAAAGAAGGGTATTTTGGTTCTTTATGTTGCCGAAGCGGATGATCGGAATTAGTAAAACGGTTCCTGAAATATGAACATGTGCCGGTAACATAATGATCATGATCTAAGCAGTACTAAGCCTCTAATAACTCGGATAGTAATATCAAGTATCTAGGTCGTCAGCCTCTATTCATCAAGCGACACCTCAAATGACTTGGAACTAAAACTAGTTCATTGGTGGAAATATCTATGAAAAGAAGTTATGAAAAGAGAACCGTTCATTTTTGGCATGGTTCAATGTTGGTCACAAGGAAATTCTGCCGCGTCGTGTTTGGCAAAATCGAATGGGGTCTGTATTTTGATTATTTATTCGCAGCACTCTATATTAGAAGAAAAAATATTTTCTTTATAATTGATGAATACTTTTCATTCCAATACAGTCAATTTTCTTCAATACGCGAAAATGCAAGCTTCTATACAGACCTAAATTGAGTACAATTTAGTAGAAATTAAACAATATTTATTTGTCTTGTGAACGATGGCTCACTCTCCGATCACCAAGCGACAAAGATGTCAAATAATAAAATTTTCCTGCAGTTACAAGTTCGTGGAAAAAATAACGATTAAGAGCTACAGTTTTTAAACAAAAATGTATATTCACAGATAATTTGAAATAGACATAAGAAAAACAGAGTGTAGAGTTCAAAAAAAAAACAACGCATTTTATCTGTACAATGAACCTAATTTATATACCCTGCTACCTGCCTCTACCGAAACGTACAGAATTTTGTTGTCCCCGGTGGCGCAGTGTATTTAGCGGCACCCGAATAATCATATTGAATTCTGCTATTTGCTACTATACGTAACAAGAAGAAGTAAAAGATAACTCAAACGGCAATTCGATTGTGTTCCAGATCTCAAACGATATCTACGCGTTAACCCAACACGCCCCACTGTGCGTGGAGCAGCCGCAATGTAGTCTTCACTTGGCTTGGCTGCACCCAAATGAATATCGAGTTCTACTGCACTGATAGACGACGAGTGACCAGCGCTCTATTCATACATTGTTCGGTGCAGTACTGTTGCCTGTGCCAGCATGTTTTTCTTCAAGACATCAGTTTTAATAACATTCTAACAGGATAACGTAAAACTGTCTGATAGTGAAGGTGCTTACGAACTTTCCGAAAAAGCTTCATCTTCAAGACATCAAAATAGTCTAGGCTCATGGAACATTGGTTGACCTATTGGGACGGGGAGATTCTGTCAATTTTTTTTGTCATTGCCATACAGGATATCACAGCAGGCAGTTGCTGCCCGCTCATGATGTCTGTGCCAGGCGTGCTTGCATGTGATTGGTACATTGTTCGTGAAAATTCGACCTTGAAACTTTTATGAAATTTTCACTGTTTAACAATGAAATAATAATAATAACTGAGAAATCACAAAATTGTCCATCATTTTATCGATTCCAACGACATATTGATTATTGTAATCCATCATGTGGTTACATCAGTATTACGGTTTGAAATCTTTCATTCCAACGTTACACCTTGATTTTAGTTTCCGCAGAATGTATCTCGATATAGTGCGGTTAGACGTAGTCCTACGTCAAAAAATGTATTTAATGTTCAAGATTTTCGAATGACTTCAAAAACTAACTTCTCAAGTTCTAAGGATGTTAGTACTGATTCTAAAAATATGAAACCTATATTTTCAGTTGTAAAATATACAAATACTCACGAAAGAGTGAAAAAATTATCAATGTTACCCTGTTCTACGGTATAGATTGTAACAATCGGAAATTGATCACCTAAAACAATCGTGAGTAAAAGTACTGATCAAAAAATTAGATCTTTCAAAAATAAATAATTACATGTCCGCAAACATATCTTTTGCGAGATTCTCGTATTTTTTTCTTAATGGTGGGGGGGGGGGGGTTATGTTTTGTAATGAATTAATTATTTACTAATATTTATTCAGAATTTTTATTGTGTATTCTACCATAAACGGTGACATATCAACACTATTACATATGTTTTAAGCTTTATCCCATTAAAAAAATTTAATTGCTTCCGCAGTTAAGCGAATATAATTGTAAGAAAGTTGTGAACCTACTTTTCAAGAAAAAAAAAAAGGAATTTAAAATTAAACCTTAATCTAATCTTACACCTATCTTACTGACTATAAAGTGAGCTAGTGTGGTTGGTAACGTCTCCGCCAACCACGCTCGACGCCTGGGTTCGAATCCCACCGCCGACATAGGTGTCGATGGTTGTGAGGTGGCGTGATCCACTCACAAACAACCCAACTGGTCTAGATTCAATCCTAGCCGACACCGGGAGATTTTCTGAGGCGAAAAATCTCTGGGATCACGCCTTCCATCAGCAGTTTTGTGACGAAATGTGACGAGGGGGAGGGTGGGGGTTCAAGCCAAGCTACGTAGCAAACATGAAACTAAGAAAAAAATTTGGAATTTTTCTAATTGTTCTTTTTATCACTGTTTTGTCTGCTTAGGGTAATTTTTATTCCTTCCTTGTCTTTTCTTGTTCATTAATGGCTCAAGGTATGTTTTGGATAATGAAATTTGCAAAAAAAATATGTGGGGGGAGGGTTGTTAAAAGCTACGTAATTATCTAGAGGGGGGTCCTGACTTTGTGACGAAATGCTACGATGGGGGAGGAGGGGGTCAAAAAAACCTTAAACAAAGCTACGTCATTTATGGATGTTCCCTAAGAGGATACAAACATTTTATATATTTATTGCACTTTGTTTGGATATTCTCAATGTGCTCCTTGAAGGTAAGATTATTATTATAAATTAGCCCTAAATATTTAACTTGGTCAGACCAATTTGAGATTCCACCGTTCATCTTAACAACATGATTATTGGTGGGTTTGAGAAAAGAAACTCTTGGTTTATGGGGAAAAATAATTAATTGTGTTTTTGATGCATTAGGAGAAATCTTCCATTTCTGCAAATATAAAGAAAATATATCTAGACTTTTCTGCAGCCTACTGCGTATGACACGAGGGCCTTTTCCTTTTACGCAAATGCTTGTATCGTCACAAAACAGAGATTTCGCACATCCTGGTGGAAAATCAGGAAGATCAGAAGTAAAAACATTATATAAGACTGGACCCAAGATACTTCCTTGAGGTACATCAGCTCTAACAGGCAATCTATCAGATTTACTATTCAAATAGTTGACCTGAAGAGTGCGGTCAGTCAAGTAACTTTGTATCATTTTTGTGATGTAAAGAGGAAAACGGAAACTGGACATTTTAGCTATCAAACCTTTATGCCAAACACTGGAATAACTTTCAGATTTATTATTACGAATCATATTAGTTACTCTAAGTTGTCACAAAATATCAAAACATTGGTCGCAGTGACGAAAATACCCAACACGGAGAAAAAAAAATACTCTAAGTAACTGATGAGTAGTCGAATGCCCGTGGCGAAATCCAAACTGCTCATTTGCAAAAATTGAATTTTCATTGATATGTCTCATCATTATATGAAGAATCATTCTTTCAAAAAGTTTGCTTATAGAAGAGAGTTGACTAATTGGACGATAACTTGATGCTTCAGCTGGATTCTTTTCAGGTTTTAAAATTGGAGTGACTTTGGCATTTTTCCATTTTGAGGGAAAATATGCTAATTCAAAGCACCTATTAAAAATTCTCACCAAGAAATTTAAAAAGCTTCCGGGAAGTCTTTTGAGGAGAATATAAAAAATCCCATCATCTCCTGGTGCTTTCATGTTTTCAAAGTTTATGATAATAGTTCGTATTTCATTCGAGTTTGTTTCTAGTACCTTTTCAGGAAGAAATTCTTGAGTGGTGATCTGATCATACTTTTGTGATACTTTATTTTCAATAGGACTCATTACGTTCAAATTGAAATTATGAACACTCTCGAACTGCAGAGCAAGTTTTTGAGCTTTTTGTTCATTCGTAAGAAATATGTGGTCACCATCTTTTACTGGAATGGGCTTTGAAGGTTTCTCAAGAACCTTCGAAAGCTTCCAGAAAGGTTTGGAATATGGTTTGTTGTTCAACTTCTCTCATGAAATTTTCATTTCGCAAGAGAGTGAATCTAAGTTTGATTTCCGTTTGTAAATCATTAAAAATAACTTTTAAAGCAGGATCACCAGTTCTTTGATATTGACGTCTCCGTATGTTCTTCAAACGTATAAGAAGCTGAAGCTCGTTGTCAATAATAGGTGTATTAAATTTCACTCGGAGCCTTAGCAACTGATAAGTTTCGGGCATTGAGTATTAAACTGCACAAATCATCCTATGCTCCGTCAATGTCAGCTTACTTTACTTTACTTACTTTACTTTGTTGGCTAACGGACCGTTAACCGGTCTAGGGCCGAACGAATTAGAGATATCCAGCTTCTTCTGTCTTGGGCAGCCGCTCTCCAGTCTCCTCGTACACCAGCAGATCGTGCATCTTCTTCCACCGCGCACATCCACCGCGTGCGAGGCCTACCACGGAGTCGACGGCGTCTTCCTGGTTCTCTACTGAAGATAGTTTTGGCGGCTCTCTCGTCAGGCATCCTGGCTACATGTCCAGCCCACTGAAGCCTGCCCCGCTGTATTACCTTCACTATATCAGAATATTTGTATACCTGGTACAACTTAACCAAAAATAGTTTTAAAAATAGAATTAAAAATATAGCATAAGACAAACCAGTCTGTACGATATGATCGAAGACGATGAACAAATAAACAAATAAACTCGTGGTTCATGCGTCTGCGCCACATTCCATCTTCTAGTTTACCGCCAAGTATCGATCGCAGAACTTTACGCTCAAAAACTCCGAGCACTCGTCGATCAGCTTCCTTCAGCGTCCATGCTTCATATCCGTAAAGGGCCACCGGGAGTACGTCAATGTCAGCACTGTTTTGTAAAACAATATCACAATTCAAGCTTTCTTCGATCGTTGTACGATATCGATCCCAATTGGTCTTGTGATAAATAAACACAGACCTAGTGGAATTTGAAACAGTTTCACGAGATATGAAAAAAGTTATAGGAAGATGATCAGAATCAAAATCAGCATGAGTTAACAAATCACTGCATGATTGACAATGATTTGTTAATACCAAATCAATTGTGAACAGGAGAAAAACTGAATAAAACCCAGCCGAACAGTCGTTAAACAATATTTTTTCATTGGAATGCACAAAGCATTATTCCACGATCGATGTTTTGCATTAAAATCGCCGATGATAAAAAACTTAGATTTATTTCTCTTCAGTTTTTGTAAATCTCCCTTGAAATGATTTTTCTGCTCACCAGTGCATTGAAAAGGTAAATACACCGCGGCTATGAATAAAATACCAATATCTGTTTCGATTTCAATTCCCAAAATTTTAATAACCTTCGTTTCAAAATAGGGCATAACACGATGTTTTATTCGACGGTGGATAACTATTGCAACTCCACCTCCGGCAACATCAATTCTATCGAACCTGTGAACTATATAGTTGGGGTTTCTTTTTAGTTTAATGTTAGGCTTTAAAAGCGTTTCAGTCACAACTGCAATATGCACACCATGGACTGTTAAAAAATTGAAAAATTCATCTTCTTTTGCTTTTAAAGAGCGAGCTTTCCAATTTAGGAAATATACAGTATTGTTAAATTCATCGCTGAATTTCAATTTCATAACAATATTATTTATAAATTTCATACCTTCTTGAACAGCCTCGTACATCGAGTTACAGTTAAACAAAGTGGACAATAGCTGCAGCATGGATTGTTGTCATTTTTTTCGGGAGTTGGACTACCTAAATAAATACTGGCTGACTTTTCAGCATCAAGCACGAAAGGCTTGTTGCTGTTTGAATTCGGAATTTTACCTGTAAGGACACTAGCATATGAAATGCCTGGTGGTGCCTGAACAGGATTATTTGTTTTCAATTTGTTGTTTTTTAAATTTGAATTATTACCTACAGACACACTAGCTACAGGAAATGCTGGTGATGCCTGAACAGTATTGTAAGTCATTTGATTACCCACATTAATATTATTGACAACAGGTTGTTTTAGAGCGGGGGCCTAGTGTCTCAGTGTCTCTCTTGGTAACGTCTCCGCCAACCACGCTCGACGCCTGGGTTCGAATCCCACCGCCGACATAGGTGTTGATGGTTGTGAGGTGGCGTGATCCACTCACAACCAACCCAACTGGTCTAGATTCAATCCTAGTCGACACCGGGAGATTTTCTGAGGCGAAACGGTCCGTTAATAAACGAGTCGTGAGTTAGGGTCCTGGGTGTGGAGTCGCCTCGCTGGGCGTCGGTGATTGGCCACAACAGTGGCGGAACTAGACCGACGGAAAATAAGCGAGAAAAAAAAACAGGTTGTTTTGAATACCTACGTTGTCTTGAGGAAATAATTTTCGACCTAACAGAGGACAATCAAAGAAATTTGATTTGTGTTTACCCCCACAATTTACACATTTAAAATTATTAGTGGTCTCTTTCACAGGACAGATGTCCTTTGTATGGGAAGAGTCACCACAAATCATGCATTTTGTTGTCATATGGCAGTTACGAGTTCCATGACCATAAGCTTGACAATTCCGGCATTGCGTGATATAATGGATGCCTCCATGTCTCGTGAAGTTTTCTCACTTTATTCGCACATTGAATAAAACACGTGCTTTTTCTAAAAATTTTAAATTACTTACTTTGGTACGATCAAAATGTACCAAGTAATTTTCCTGATGTATTCCAGCATTGTTAAATTTTGCGTTTGATTTACGTTTCATCCAAATTACATGGTTGGGGGGAAAACCAAGTAATTCGATCAAACAATCTTTAATTTCATCAATAGTTCGGTCGTTTGAAAGACCCTTCAAATCAGCCTTAAACGGTCTCTCGTTTTTGGCATCATAGGTATAAAAATTGTACATCTTTTCAGTCAAATACTGTAATAGATGTTTATGGCCTTCAAAAGATTCGGCCAAAATACGAATTTCGCCTCGGCGGCCTATTTGAAAATTAACTTTCACGTCAGAAAGAAATAATGAAAGTTCTGAACGAAAAGCTTTAAAATTTGCAACTATTACCACAATAGGTGGAACTTTAGCTTTCTTCATACTGGCATTTTGCTCAGAATGAGAAGCTTCAAATTCTTGATCCCCCATAGAAGAAAGAATTTCATACCTATTGCTTTCTGAATCACTCGGAGGAGAACGTTTCCTCGTAGCCGCATCAAAGCGAGCTTTTTTGGTTCGTCCTGGCATTTCAGGACAAAATTCACTTCACTTTCACTTTACACAAATTTTGTCAACACAAATTTACTCATTAATCACTCGTTAAACGATAAAAACAAATTCAATTCTTGGCAATTCAACAGATACTCTTTAAAAAAGATTACCTGTTGAAAGCGGAAAATTTCCAATATTTCTCGGTAGTCTAAGACCTTGAGCTGTTGGTAAAATGCGACCGTTCTGCAAGGCAGTTCAAATCGTACTGTTGCGAGATTCTCGTACTTTTCAAAGGTAACCATTGAGTGCCCGGGGCATTTATCTATATTTTCGTAAAACTTCAACCTTTCATTTGAAAATAATTTTATGAAAATCGGTCCAGCCATCTCTGAGAAAATCGAGTGAGATTGAAAAGTTGCACATACATAAACACGCATACAGAAAATGCTCAGTTCGTCGAACCGAGACGAGTGATATATGTCATTCGGTATGGCGGGGGCCTAGCGTGGTTGGTAACGTCTGGGTTCGAATCCCACCGCCGACAAAGGTGTCGATAGTTGTGAGGTGGCGTGATCCACTCACAACCAACCAAACTGGTCTAGATTCAATCCTAGCCGACACTGGAAGATTTTCTGAGGCGAAAAATCTCTGGGAGCACGCCTTCCATCGCATGAGGAAGTGAAGCCGTTGGCGCCGGTCCGTTAATCAACGGGTCGTAAGTTAGGGTCGTAAGTCGCATCCCTGGGCGTCGGTGATTGGCACAACAACAGTTGCGGAACTAGACCAACGGAAAATAAGCAAGATTAAAAAAAAATATGCCATTCAGCCCTTTGGAGCACTTTTTATACTTTCGGTTTTGCCAGTGATTGCTATATCTTTTTAGGAGAAAGGCAAAACATTGTTTTGCACAATATGTCGTTTGAAAAGCACAAAAGCAAAGACCACGAGAAAGCACAAACTTTACATCGACACTTTGGAAAAATCTTAATTTTTGTGTCGATTGGAATACCTCTCGCTCTGTAGAACCCCACCACTTTGTTGCAAAATAACGATTTTTTTGTTCTAAACCTCTTTTTTCTTTTCCTCACAATTCATTCGGACATAACATGCCCGAAAAATACTAATAGATGATTTTTAAAGAAAATTAACCAAGGAATCTCCGTAAAAATGGTATATCTCGATTGACTCATATTACCTCGGGGTGATAGTGGTTTTTACCTGAAATTTTCCAAGGGATACGATGAAATTATCACATTTAAATTGAAAATGTTTGAATTTTCCGAAAAAAGTAAATTTTATTTTAAAATATCAAAATAATCTATCTAACAACGCCGGTCAAAAAATATATTATTTCTGGGTTCATTGGCTTATTTTCATTTATCATTACTCTTCGTACTTGTATTGTATTTGAATTTGAATATAGGCTGAAAGCCCGTTACCCATTCTTAATAATAAGTTTTACATTGCACTTATACAGGTTAGTTCATACAAAAATATAAATCTAAGGTTGGTAAATTACTAGTCAAACAATGAAAAAAAAAAAAACTAATAATGTTGTCCTTTGAAGTATTAACTAAGCTTATGTTTTAACACTGATGTACTCATGTCAATACTGATGATTTGCTGCAGTGTGTTAAAGGCAGGGTTGCCACATTTAAATCTGTATTTTTCTTTCAAAAAATCTGAGCATCTGTATCTGGATCAAAAATATCTGTAAGAAAAATCTGTATTGTCTAAACATAGAGAACTTTGCATTTTTTAAGTTTTTATGGTACATATACAAAATCCATTTCTGAGCTGAAACGTGCGAGGAATTGAAAGTATATTCAATTCGCTCAAGATTTAATGCATTCAATTTGGAGTGTCCATAAAAATTAATGTCAATTTGAAAAATCTGTAAATCTGTACTTTGTGACAAAATTTTGTATATTTGTATATACAGATTCTGTAACGATACTCCGACCAAAAATCTGTTAAATACAGATCAATCTGTTTATGTGGCATCCCTGGTTGAAGGCATTCGTAAATCGAGTAGGACAGGAGGGTCGAACGTTCTACGTTGTCGAAGCGTGACTTGGCTGTTGTTGAAAATTAATATTTCAGCAAGAAGTTGGCTGTCAGTGCGTCCGGATAAAATGTTCGTAAAGAAGACGATGTCGTTTATCTTGTGTCGTGAGTTTATCGTGTCAGAGAGCACAAATCCTGATAGGGAGGTGGTTCTTCTCCATTCCACCCGAGATTCCTAAGAGCAAACTTAACGAATTTTTTCTGGACTGTTTCGATTGCTGTATGTGAGTTACGTAGTAAGGCCGCCAAACGACACTTGCGAAATCGAGTTTGCTTCTAACAAGTCCTTTGTAGATTGCTAATAGGATTGGTCGATCTTGAACCGATCTAAACAGAATCGTTTTTTTCTGTCCCGATTTTCGACTTTTTGGATCGATTCCTTAGCTTTGGGAAAATCGAAAAGATTGTTTAGTTTTCGATTTGATCTTTTCGATCTTTTGAAAATTTAAATTTTTTCAGCGTGCAGCAATTTTTTCAGATGCAGTATTAAGTAATTGTTGATGATCGTGTATCGTTTCCAATGTTGTTCTATCGGCTTTTGAATGGTTGTATACGGTTATGGCATCATAATGCCTCCATGTATTCCATTCCATTCCTACCAGTAATGCAACTGGTGATGCACTAACAGATATGATGTGATTGGCGTGCAACCAAACCGAACCAAGCTGTAAAAACATTATTTCGAGTAACCGGCGTTCAAAGTTTTGGGAAACGCTTGCCACAGGAAACGAGGCGAGCGGCGAGTTTCTCGTCTGACCAATTTTGATATTACAGATGGCGAGTCGGCTGGATTTTGGACAAATAGCTCGTCTGGGAAACTTTTCGACTCAACTATCCAGTCGAGTTTCATTTTGCTCGCCTTGTCAGTGACTCTCGTCTTCTGTTATAAGCACCATAATATCATTATGAATAATTCAAATGATTTCGAGATATATTTTTTATTCTCACATACACTGGTGTTAATAATTCAATTTTCAAAAAATAGCGGTCGCACACCGACCATCCTATAATCATTGCTATCTTGTATCATATTCACATTCTGCAATATAATTTGAATGATATTTCGACACGCTAACAAACACGTAACCAATATTATCAAATGGTGTAAATTTTTAGGTATAATTTTTCAACAACTTTTCCAAGTTGATAAAACAGTGTATTGTATCTCCTGTGTATTATAGCCACGGACGGTGTTATAACATTATAAATTTCAGTTCTAATCAGTTAGTATGAATTTTTGAGCGCCACAAAAAAGTGCTTTAAAAGATCGATCGATTCGATTCCGCGACTTCGATTTTTTCGGCAGATCGATCATAGGAATCCTCAGATGAATTGATCCTTAAGATCGATTTTTCCATGAACATCGCCTAATCCTAGTATAAACTACAGAGTTCTCCAGGCGCGTTTGTATTAGTGCGATGTATTCGATTTTCCTTTGTTAGCTGTAAGAATTTTTTGTCACCTGTGAGAACTGTCATCTAAAAGAGAAAATAAAAAACAACCGAGTTTGATTCACACTCTCACAAATTTCAATATACAGTGCAAAGCGGGCCGTGTCGTAGTGTTAGTGTGTTTTCGCTTGGAGAACTCTGTATGCTGTTATAATTTTAAAACATATATATTCACTGCTTTTAATAATCATCGCCCCAATCTTGATGAACCAAAAAACTTAAAATTTTGCTAACTTATTTTTCTATAAGTATTGTATTGTATTGTATTTGAATTTGAATATAGGCTGAAAGCCCGTTACTTATTCTTAAAAATAAGTTTTACATCGCACTTATGCACTCATTTTTCTATACTTGTTTGTTTATTCAAGTAATGTAACTCATTAACAAATCTCATAGGAAAAACTCAGCTCCACATCGCATCGCGCTGATTTCCTGATCCTCTGAGGTACTTGCTTTATAGCTTCCTGAAGTTGGAATTGTTTTTGGCTCCTTCTTGATTTTTTTTATCAAACAATCGACGTTTTTTGCTCTGTAACCTTTATGGTAGACCATTCGCTTCAAATGTGCTCAGAAAGTTTCAATAGACTGCAGTTGTGGCAACTTTTGAGGATTATATTCTTTCGGAATAAACCCGATGTTGCCTTGCCGCAGATCCGCTAAAGTTGCATTAGCATAGTGTGACAATGCAAGGTCTGGCCAAAACACTACCTTGTTATTTTTATGGTACTTATATTCTAAGTTTTGAACCCATTTCATGCGGACACTTATTCACCGTTTTTCGATCAATCTGATATTTATTGCCCAGCTCACGATATGTTTTCGCCGACCGACCAGGCGTTTCCGCCATCAATTTCGCTCGAACTTTGCTCTCTTGCAAAGTGTGTTTTCGTTTGGAATCAGATTTTCTTTTGAAGATTTTTCCATTCTCGAAGAGTTTGACAATAATGTATATAAATGTCTTTTTTTTTTATCCAAGATCTATAAAGTGTGAAACAATACAAACCGAATGTCAGATTGAGAGAATATGTGATATTGAACTAATTTTTTCTTTGTTACTTGATTGAGAAAGGATAATTACTTTAATTCATGTGACATTGTAAAAAGATTCTTTTTTTTAAAGATCATGTATTCTTCTTAACCAAAATTTGACACATATTTCCTTAAAAAATTCACGGTGACTGAACCAAAACAGATGATTACCAAAATCACTGTGACAATGCTAATAACTTATAAGGTTTTTAGAAAGTCACATATTCTTTCGAACAAAATTTCTGATGTATATTTTCTCACGAAAGTCACTAACTGGGAGAACTTTTCCTATGAAATGTCACCATGAATTAATCAGAAAAAAATCAACTGTACGAACTGTAACGATTTGGTGACTATTCAATGACAAAATGTCTTTTGTTCTTCAAATTAACACCGTGACTACTTAATGAAAAAATATTTATGAATCCAAAGTAAAATAATTTTACAGCGGGGGCCTAGCGTGGTTGGTAACGTCTCCGCCAACCATGCTCGACGCCTGGGTTCGAATCCCACCGCCGACATAGGTGTCGATGGTTGTGAGGTGGCGTGATCCACTCCCAACCAACCAAACTGGTCTAGATTCAGCCGACACCGGGAGATTTTCTGAGGCGAAAAATCTCTGAGATCACGCCTTCCATCGCATGAGGAAGTAAAGCCGTTGGCGCCGGTCCGTTAATCAACGGGTCGTTAGTTAGGGTCCTGGGTGGAGTCGCCTCCCTGGGCGTCGGTGATTGGCACAAGAACAGTGGCGGAACTAGACCGACGGAAAATAAGTGAGAATAAAAAAAAAAGTAAAATAATTTGGTCTACGACTCTTTTGGGAAAAAGTAATAAATTTTAATTCAATTGTCACAGAGACAAATATAATATTTGTTTTGTAGCTTTAATGTCTTTTGTGAGAAAACTCACCCAAGTTTTTCTACAAAAAGAAATAGTTACTCGATTACAAAAACTGTTTCCACATTTTTTACGCGTTTGGGGGACAGTATTGATACAAAAGGCTTATTTCATTTGTGACTTTCGTGCGGATTGGGCGGAACCTTACTTCATCTTTACGGACAGTCTCTGTTCTAAGGAGGCTCCTCGATCGATGAAAAATGTTAAGCATTCTTCGCATTTCTTGGAAAACTATAAAAATATCTGACTGCATTATCCGAAGAATTTTTACAGATTTTCTTAGAGAAAATCATCTCCCAGATGGTATCGAGGTACGATGATGGCCTAACAAGCCAGTCATCGTAGGTTCTAGTCTCGGCTCGGGAACCTCTGTTAGTGTCAGTAGGATCGTAGCGCTAGCCCCGCAATTGTCCTGTACACTAAATAGTCGGGTGCGAAGTCTGTATATAAATAAACAGAAGGTCAAGTTCCGAATCGGAATGTAGCACCAAGGCTTTGCTTTTTTTGCTTAGAGAAAATCTCTTCACACTCGATTCCGAAAGCGGAACCTTTGGCAAACGTGGGCGCAGCAAAAGGTGACATTTATGAGAGACCAATTACTTTTAATGAATTTTTCGCATTTGTTTGTCAGAATACGCTCATCAGTTGGCAAAATTCTCGGATCAAAGGGGACCTGGGAAGGTGCTTACATTCCATTATCCACAAGAAATCGATAAAAGCTTAGTTTCAAGAGTTGGATGTGAGACGGGATTTTATTTACGTGATGTCCCAGCTTATGTGATGCGTATCTCTGTTGTATTGGGAGGAGAATGCAGATAAACTTTCAAGAACTTTCGATTTCCTGTGAATGTACGTCTACATCGTTCAATTTTATTTTAATTTCATATTCAATAGAATAAAAGAAGTTTCATTCAACAATATATTTATCACCTTGCGGGAACGTTATTATTGAAAAAAATAGGAATGAATCGCTTGGGTAGTCCAATTGGAAAACGCATATCTAAGAGCTTATTGGTGGTTCCAATTGTTGAGAGGATGTAAAACGAACAATTAAGTAACATGTAAGAGATGAAACGGGCCCCGAAGCAATCCTGGTAATATAAACACACTTGTTCAGTTACTCAACAGTGTTTATGTCCGATTCCATTTGTTTAGTTATTTTATTCAGATTTAGTTGATAGTGTTAGTTGCATCTATCCCAGCTATTTACTTTATATGTATTTTGTACGATAGCCACGAATTAGATTTAAATGCTGGAGGCATGGTGTTTTGTTTGCCAGGAACCCATTTCATAATTATCTTTCAATTATATACCTTTGAACTCATGAATGGTGTTTTGTATTCCAGGTATTTAACATAATAATTAACGCTTGGCGCTAATTGTTTTAAACGTTTCATTTCGAAGTGACCGTCTTGTAATGCGCTGCAATATTTAGTCTTTTTGGTTGTTCTTATTTTCAGTTAGGCGGCCAGTATTACAACGTGCTATATAATAGCAATATAGAAATAATTAATAATATATAGAGACGTTTTTGTCTATATACAATGATATGTCTGTTAGACCAGAACCGTACCTCAGCTGGAAGTTTTCAAACTAAGCCACCTTAGAAGGATTTCGCGCCAACTCGACTGAGGGACTGGCAGCAACCTCTCGGAATTCAATGAAACTTTGTTGGTGTGTAGGCCTTACTACTCTAAACAACTTTGCATTTTTTTTTTAATTTATCTGTACTAACTAACATTTTAAAGCTAAAGATGTTTCTCATGAATCGATATATATGAATAACCTGACAAAATTAAATTTTAAATCTTCCACTGAAAAATTCTGAAATCATTTTATAATAAATATTGAAAAAAACGTTTATCTCAGATTTTTTAAAAATTTGTTTATTTAGATTGTCTATTTGTTTTTTTTTTTTTTTATTAGAACTACTTGAAAGAGTTATTCTCAACAGGATGATGTCACACATCAAAGATTCATTTTTTTTTCAGATGAACAGTTTACTAATATGATAAGAGCCAACAAGTTTCACTAGACCTGTTCTTCGATAGCTTTCAATTTTCCATTTTTTTTATCAAATAAGAAAAGTAAAATGAATAATTTTATTTTTTTTGAATTCAAAATCTGGTATATTACTGGTCTTATTGAGGTGCCCCAGTACGTCCTGGGTCCAGGCCTATACAACATATTCAATTCAGATATTCCTAATTTCCCTACAGGATGCATGAAGTTTTACGATGACATAAATATTCCTTAAAAAGTTTTCGTATGCATTGATTGCATGAAAACCTATGTATTTTCTCAACCTACTTTCAACAGTGGAAAATTCCTCCTAATGCTTTTAAAACTCTTTTTATCACTTTTCTTCATAAGCTTATAGCTTCTTCTCTCAAACCAGACATATAACACGTTATCAGGTTGAATTTTAAATTAATAGTTTTCAATTCTTTATCTTACTGTCAAGAGTACTACTAATTTACGATACAATTTTTTTCAAAGTTAAAAAACTTGTATCCAAAGAGCAAATTACAAGAACACGTAGGGGATATTTACCTCGTGAAAAATGCGTTTAAATACGCGTAAAAACACGCTAATTCGAGAATCCGCATAAAAAAACGTTCAAGTGTTAGTCAGCGGATCATCTGTTCTCTAGTTGATCGCCCAGAATAGTTGTGAAACAAAAACAGGCAGCTTAAGTGGCAGTTTTGATAAATTTTCCTCTTTTGAGGTCATTCCGGATCTTTCGTAAGGCCATTTTTGGTCCGAGCCCTGAAATAATTTTAAAAATAAACAGGAATTGGAACACACGATGAAAGGAGCGTACGTTCATGATTAGTACACTAGATGAGTGTGACATAGTTTATGAGGAATTGTAATCCTTTTACTCTGACTTTACTCAATAAACACATAGATGTTTTCGATTTCCAAACCGCGTTAATTAAAAAATACCGCGTTAGTTTGGACAAAAAAATCGCGCTATTTCAAGAATTTATATAACCAATAAACTCGTAAAAATCCGTTAAAAGAACCGCGAAAAACCTGACCATTGCTTTTTGAGCCTCATATTTATGAAAAAAGTTTGAAATTCACAAGCACAAATTAAATTTGAGCATCATGTATTCTGTATTTGAAAATAAAAAAAAACTGCTGCCACTTTCGATGATATAAAATTCATTTATTTATGAACTTGAGATAAGCGGTAAACGATAAGAGCGAAATCCAAGATAAGGAGTAGGTCCCAGTTTGTTCAATAATTAACAGGGGAAACATATTTCTAGATAATCAACCCTCTTTAAATCAAGAAAATCTGTTCAAAATTTGGACTAGATGCTCATCTCACAGCCTCAAAGGCATGTTAGGTGGGCAGAGCAAAACATCATCACCGTCCCTAAGTCATTGATGCATTACGAGAGGGAAGCTATATACAGTGCAGCATGAAAAAACATAAACTAGGATTCCAACCATTCATACACTTGTGAAGAGTTATTATCCCGCTGGGACAGTGCACGAGAGTGTGCTCACATAACCCCGAATTTTACTCAATTATGCCGTCCAAAGTAAGCACATAATGTGACGATTATCTCTACAAAAACGGCGGTGTTATCGACTGTACGTTGCTGTCAGCAGAAGCAAGTGTGACCAAATGTTGGAACCATTTGTTCAAAAGCGGTATAGATAAAGTCATTTGGTAGAACGTGGCAATCAAATATGTGTAAAAGGTTGTCATTTTGGCGATATCATTGCGGTAAATATCGGTTTCTGGTGGTAAAACAAAAATATAATTTCAATCAAGCGGATATAACCAAATTCCAAAATACCCAGATCAAAAAATCTTACCTCTCTATTGCCTAATGTCAATCGCTAGCCGATATGACTGGTAAGTTGTTCGAACTAGTTGGTTAGGGAGATGACGGCTTCAACAGAAAATTAGTATAGCGCCAAAGGTGCAGATTTGTCCGCAAAATATAATTTTTTGTATTGCTTGAAGATTTCTTTGTAGAGGATTACATTGTTAGTAAAAGAGATTCGAAAATTTTCTGTAAATATATACCAATTTTACATTTTCACAATTTTTTTCCCGATTTATTGTGCAAATTTTCTTAAAATGTGTGCTCGCTCTTTTGCTTTATACTGTGTAGGTTTAGAAGCTTGCCTACTTTTGTTATAGGTTAAAAGATTAAATATTAATGATAAGGTTCGTAATTTCAAATTATAGTATCAGTTGTATCGTAATTATAAGTTTACTGGTAAACTTTTTGATATGGTACATATTTGACAATATTTCTTCAATTTTATTTATTTTCCGTCGGGTCAATTCTGCCACTATTGCACCAATCATCAACTCTTGGGGAAGTGGTCCAGAAGCTAACTAACGACCGGTGGATTGACGGATCGGCACCAACGTGGTCACTTCCTCAAGCGTCGGAAGGTTTGATTCTAAACATTTTTCGCCTCATAAGAGTTTTCGACGTCGGCTATAACTGATCCTAGACCCGGTTGGGTTGGTTTTTAGGGGGCACGCTGCCCCGTAACCACCGACAGCTGTTTGGGATTCGTGGTTGACTGAGACGATACCAATTAGGTGCGTTAGGACGACGCGTACAGGTTTACAATTGTTAATGTCCACCAAAAAAATGTTTTGATCTTGAAAAAATCCTAGTGAAAAGCATTTTTAGTAACGAGTATAGAAAAGGAAAGAGGGTGGTGTATAGTTAACAGTCTGGTGGATGTAACAGGATAATTGAATTTGCAACCCTCGAGGTTGCAATTAACCCAAATTTGTGTGATAAACGCCGAGCGTGTAGAGATATGTTGCTTGTCAGTGTGTAGGAGTTTTGTTTTGATTTTTGTTGTTGTGGCAAGCAACATACTCGCCACTGCATGTTAATTTTAAATCGTAGTTTATTCGTTAGATTTTATTTAGAAGATTGTGATAGGTGTTCCAGTATTTAGGTTTTTAATTTTCGGTGTTATCGCGAGTGAAATGAAATTAGGTCCCGTCTCTCCTCCCGCGGCGAAAAAGAGAGGTGTATTAACGGCGAAGAAAAACAAGTGCGGTTGTGTGGGTTTGAAACCCGGAAATGCGATTGAGCAGAAACGTCAGGCGGTGTTTTGATTCGGGAGATCGCAGTGAACCGCCAACAGAAAAGGACGCGTTTTTTGGCCCGCCTGAAAAGAAATCGCGACTTGACCGTGAACCAACGCGAGTCGGAGTGATAGAAACCGATACCGCCGGGAGTGAAACCGTGTGTGTGCCCCATCGTGAAATACACCCCGTCAGTGTGGAAAAAGCCTCTACAGAGTGCTGGATCGCCAAGCCAGCAGCGAGCCGCCAAGATATAATTCACTGCCAACGGCCGCCTTCCACAAACCCGCCATTGCGAAGAGTCGGCGAGGAGGACGGAAGGCTAGTGTTAGGTTTTCTTGTTTTCATTTAATTTGTTCTATTTGTTATTTATTTATTTTTTTAAATTGATTTCCACCCAAGTAAATCTACGTTGTGTAGAAGTACCCCCGTGCATCGCCGCCCGCCGGGTAAATCGACCCCGTGAAAGCTGGGGTGGTAAGCGAAAACTTACAATTGGCGCCCAACTGAAATACAACTTTTTTCGGAAAAATATTCTTAAGGAATATTTTTCCTTTCGAGCGTGGGGTACTTCCACCAAAAGTTAGTTTTGGGTGGAATAAACACAGTGGCGAGGACTTTTTCCACTATAGTCGCGGTTTTTCTCGTATATTGTTGTTTTTTCTTATATTCTAGGTCGGTGTTAGGCTTCATTTTATTGTTTTGCAGAACGATTTCTTGCTTTTTCAGCGTGACTTTGTTCTTGCAACGAAGTTTCTTGAGACCATTACCGACTTAGGTTGACATTCGCGGCGAAGCTCCTGAAATTAAAAAAAAAAAACAGTGAACGTAATCCTACCGTATTCATACCATACACTCCAATTACAAAGTTTCAGTGCATCTCCCAGTTTTGAATTTGTGGATCATACATTTATTTTTCAACATGGCCGACAGAGCACTGTCCGTTGAGGAATTCAACGCAGCGTATCTGCAAATGCGTGTTGACCATTTGCATCCCGATGAGGTCGATTTTGAGCTTATCTCCCGCGGTGTTGTGATCCCTTCTGAGAGTGACAAATCGGGTTCGCAGCGACGTCGGCGTTTGAGAGGGTTACTGAACATCGAATTGGAACAAACAGCGGAAGCTGTTCGGTCATTTAAGGGAGATTTCCATTCCTTCCCACGAAGATGTGGATGGGAAAACCGGGGAGAGTTCTTCGGGTCAAAATCCCATTCCGAAACCCACTCCGGCCAGAAATGATAATGATGTCAGCGACAGGGCATTCAGACAAGAACTGTTGAGTGTCTTACTGGAAATACGGGCAGAGATTCGGGGTGTTTAGGATCAAATGGCGAAGAATGAGACTCACAACGATGCGCGTGTTAGTTCTCTTCAACGATCTGTAGAGGTCCTGGGCCATGAAATGACCGTCATTACAAAGATTGCTGCAGATCTCCAGAAAACGAAACAAGAGGTGAAAGAGCTACAGGAAACTGTTTCGGGATTACAGCAATTCATCAAAAAAACCATTTTACAACCTGTTGGTGAAGATCCTCCACCCAAAATGAATAACTATCATGATTATGATAATCCCGAACCAGAGGATCTTTCCGTAGTTCAACAATCGATGAATCAAAGGGGCACTTCTAAGAATTCTGGTCTGCCTATTCATCATCCCCAGAGTTATTTCAAACAATCTCCGCTCCCGAACCACAACTATCATAACCATTATGGTAGCGTAGGTTCGGTCGAGCCTGCGGCGTATTATCGTCGTCCCCAACGCGTAGCCGATTGGAAAATCAACAAATACGCTGGGAATGATGAAGGGACGGGCCTGAATGAGTTTTTAGAATCTGTGCACCAGTATGCCGAGTCCGAACAGATTTCCGAAGAGGAGTTATTCAACTCAGCAATGCATCTATTCACCAGCAATGCTCTGGCGTGGTATAGAGCTATGCGGTCGCAAAAGCGGTTGTATAATTGGAATCATTTAGTTTGCGAGTTGAGGGCGAATTTCGTTCACCCTGAGCTCGACGCTACGTTGAGCATGAAAGCATCTCATCGGCGACAGCAGCGAAATGAATCCTTCCAGCAGTATTACCTGGAAATGGAGTCAATTTTCCGAGCCATGACCACGCCATTGTCCCCAAGTGAGAAACTCGATCTGCTTAAGAGAAATCTCAAGCCAGATTACAAACAGTATCTCATCTTGAGGCCGGTGAATACGCTTGCTGAGCTTCTGACTGTCGGCAAATCTCTCGATGCTTCAAGAACCCCAATCTACTCCAAAGTATTTGGTGGTTCCAAGGAAGTAGCTGCAGTTTCTGATAACCCGGCTTACAGTGGTTCAAAGCCAACTCAACTGCAGCAGGGGAATGCGAGATTTACCAGATCAAAGGTTTTTTATAAGAGTGCCCCGGGAGCCTCACAGCCGGCCACTAAGCCACCTCAGAATCTCCCAAAGAATACGAGAGGCCAGCCGGATAAGAATCTCCATGGGAAAGCGAATGACGAGAATAAATCAGCTCAGTCACAGAAAACGGTCATCTCTTTACATTACCTGGTGGAAAACCATCGTCCACCGCATCTCGGTCCCTGTTACAACTGCGGAACTCGCGGACACGAGCATGAAGAGTGTCAGAAACCAAAGAGAATTTTCTGTGTGCTGTGTGGATTTAAGGGTTTTGTAGCTTCCCATTGTCCCTATTGCCTAAAAAACGGGATTCGGTCCATTTAAAGCCGCCATTCGGACCCGACCAGCGCACCATCGAACAGCTAGTCATACCTCCCGAAGTGCACCAAAACTTTCGACCTGCCGGCGATGAGGACTATTGCGATCCGCTTTCCGTACAAACGATCAGTTTGAATCTGCCTTCGGATAATCGACCATTTGCCTGGGTTGAAGTTCATGGTTTGAAGTTCGCAGCCCTGCTCGACAGTGGCAGTAATGCCACAATCATGAGCATGCGACTTCTACAGAGAATTTCCTTCACCTCTTTGGAGGATTTAGATCAGACATGCGAACTACGCTCGGCTGGTGGTCAGATCATGCCGGTTCAAGGCCAGTGCTACCTTCTTTTCACCTTCGAAAAGAAGACCAGAGTCGTTTGTACCCTCATCGTCGAAAATTTGAGTGTGGACTGTCTGCTGGGAATGGATTTTTGGAGAACCTTTGGAATTACTCCGGAATTACATGAATGTGCTGTGGTTAACCATGGTCAGATGCGGGTTTTGGAGGCCAATGAGTGCTCGAATGAATCGACACTCACTCCAGAACAAGCGCAGCGGGTAGATGAGGTAAAGTCTCTCTTCCAGGGCGTTGTTCCAGGTAAACTGAACACAACCACCTTGACTGAGCACAGGATTGTAATAAAAGAGGAGTTCCGAGGTAAGGATCCAGTAATCCGCTATCCGTATAAGATGAGTCCAGAAAAACTGTTCAAGGTATGGGCCGAGGTAGACAGATGGCGTTCAATGGGAATCTTAATAAACCCACGTAGTCCGTTTTTCCCCGTGGCATAGGTTGATGTCGAATCCCTTTGTTTGGGTACGGGCCACCTGTACTGCCAGCGTTGAAAAATTCCTTATAGCTGCTCCAGTTGCAGCAAACCACTTTCTGTTTGCCGTGACACTTGTAAACACGGTAGACTGGCCGCTTGTAGGCCGTAAAATATTTGAAAAAAAAAAAACCCTCACACTATTCCCATCGTCGGGAAGATTCCTCATTCCCTTTTGGTGAATACAAAAAACACTTTTTGTCCCTTTTCAGTGGGGATTTTCACGTTGGAGTCTCTTCCTTCTGCAGGGGAAGAACTCAAACACACGACCGAGGGCGTTTTCGGAACGAAAACCCTCTCAAAATCGACGAAAACAAATAAAATTCGCGGTCCGCGGCGAATCGCGACGCCGCGACCGATTTGTTTTTATTTACTGTTTTCTGTCATTCACTTTTCCCCTCCCGGCTGAGTAACGTCATCAAGGGAATCATTTCCATTCTGTTCCTTGTGACAGTTCTCAGTGAGGGAGTGCGTGAAGTTAGTCCACTCACTGTTGTTGCGCGTAGCGCTTAGTGAGAAGACACTGGGCAAAATCTTCACGTTAACTTCATATCAAAATCACAACACCGCATGAAATATAATGCTTTAATGCGATTTTAATTATTTATTATTATTAATTGTCTAATTTTAACCTGTTTTTACGTCTATTCCAATGTGTTGGCGTCAGGATCATTCTTCTGATTCCGAGAGGAATCAGAACGAAATAGACTGATTCCCAAGGTCTTGCTCAAACGACTCTTTTCGAGTCATTCTTGATGCGATAAAGACCAGCCTGAGCGTCCTGTGTTGTCCAGTTGTTTTAGTATTTGGAGGGAGTAGGTTTAATTTCGACCGCTTGCGGGATTATACAAATGTTTTGTCCACGCGGGCCGAAATGTTAATGGATGTGTGATTCACTTAAGATGAATTTGGGAATGGATTGAAACCGTAATTGTAGAGTTGGTATGAATACTGAAACTGGATCAAAAAGATAACACGCGTTCCGCTGCGAATGGCCCAAGGTGATTCGCAGAATTTTAGGGGCGGAATGCTGAACCTGATAAGTCGTGGTCAAGGATGGATACCTTAGTTCACCCATTGACACCTGAATGGGAGAATGGTGAGCTGTTGCCACTCGTTGGCAAGGCCCAGCTCTTGACCTGTAGACAGATTTGAAGCCGAAGCACCGATTTATAATATGTCGCGTCGATTCATATACCTGATTGTGACATGTTTATTGAATTGTGGAAAGAGTTTGTAGTGTAGTTTAATTTTATTTTGCATGTTAATTTATTTATTTATATTATTTATTAATTTTAACTCGTTATTTATTATTGTATCGGTGATAGGGATTTAAGGATTAGTTTAAAAAAATGTAGACATTTTTTTTCTCCTCGGTGTGGGCGAGATTGCAACCCTCGAGGTTGCAATTAACCCAAATTTGTGTGATAAACGCCGAGCGTGTAGAGATATGTTGCTTGTCAGTGTGTAGGAGTTTTGTTTTGATTTTTGTTGTTGTGGCAAGCAACATACTCGCCACTGCATGTTAATTTTAAATCGTAGTTTATTCGTTAGATTTTTTTTAGAAGATTGTGATAGGTGTTCCAGTATTTAGGTTTTTAATTTTCGGTGTTAATTGTATCGCGAGTGAAATGAAATTAGGTCCCGTCTCTCCTCCCGCGGCGAAAAAGAGAGGTGTATTAACGGCGAAGAAAAACAAGTGCGGTTGTGTGGGTTTGAAACCCGGAAACGCGATCGAGCAAAAATGTCAGGCGGTGTTTTGATTCGGGAGATCGCAGTGAACCGCCAACAGAAAAGGACGCGTTTTTTGGCCCGCCTGAAAAGAAATCGCGACTTGACCGTGAACCAACGCGAGTCGGAGTGATAGAAACCGATACCGCCGGGAGTGAAACCGTGTGTGTGCCCCACCGTGAAATACACCCCGTCAGTGTGGAAAAAGCCTCTACAGAGTGCTGGATCGCCAAGCCAGCAGCGAGCCGCCAAGATATAATTCACTGCCAACGGCCGCCTTCCACAAACCCGCCATTGCGAAGAGTCGGCGAGGAGGACGGAAAGTTAGTGTTAGGTTTTCTTGTTTTCATTTATTTTGTTCTATTTGTTATTTATTTATTTTTTTAAATTGATTTCCACCCAAGTAAATCTACGTTGTGTAGAAGTACCCCCGTGCATCGCCGCCCGCCGGGTAAATCGACCCCGTGAAAGCTGGGGTGGTAAGCGAAAACTTACAAATTGAAATTGTTACGGAAGATATTGTTAGTCTATGCATTTTATTTTGAACGACAATAATTTAATTCATATATTGTTGGTGTATTGAAACATGACATTTTTTTAATGCAATATGACTTTAGCTTGAAGAGTAGAAAACGCAAGGTGAACTTATGCAATGCGGAACATTTAATAAGTCAAAATCGTTTCTTTTGGTCGTCGATTATATATTAGGGTGGGGAATCGTTATATATTTATATATATATATATATATATATATATATATATATATATATATATATATATATATATATATATATATATTTTTTTTTTTTTTTTTTTTTTTTTTTTTGTTTCAGGTGGAGGGGAAATTTGCATCCAAACCCCTGAGGTGACCAACCTCAGGGAGTGTGGGGTTGGTTTGAATCAGTGACCGGACCCACTAAAACCCCTCCAGTCTCCAGCCCATAATACTCCCCGGGACCACCGCTAGGTATTGCTTCGGGGAGCGGCTTTTGTGCTCTGTGCACCCTCTTGGTTCTATAGATCTCTTTGCTAACTTAGCTAACTAACCTGGAGACTGGCCGTTAGCTAACACTTGCGTGTCGGTGGTCAACCTGTCGCCTGTTTTGCAATTCTAAAACTATTTGAGAGGCGGCTGTACAAACCGCCCTTCAAATGTTTGGGTCTTTACACATCCGGAGTGGTGTCTGGCCCGCTCACTACCATCATGTCGCTCCGCGCATGCACAAAACGAGGGCACACGAAGAAGACATGCTCAGCAGTTTCTTCCGCATCCGCGCACTCGGGACACATGGGGGACCCCGCATGCCCGAATCTGTGTAGATACTGCCTGAAGCAACCATGACCTGACAGAATCTGTGTCAAGTGGAAGTTAACTTCTCCATGGCGCCTCCCGACCCATCCGGATACGTCCGGAATAAGTCGATGCGTCCATCTACCCTTTGCGGAATTGGACCATTCCTGCTGCCATCTGATCATCGAGAATGACCTTCTGGTGCCTCGTATACCCCTTGTGTCACGTTGATCGAAGCATTCTACGTCCTCCTTAATGGTTATGCTGATAGGCATCATGCCGGACAGGACGCAGATTGCGTCGTATGACACTGTACGGTACGCGCTCACAACCCTCAGGCACATGAGCCTGTAGGTACTTTCCAGTTTACGACGATGACTGTTGGTACCTAACGCTTTGGACCACGCTGGCCCACCATACCTAAGTATGGACGAAACCACGCTGGCAAGAAGTTTACGCTTGCTGCCATATACCGCTGAGCTATTGGACATCATTCGAGATAGTCCTGCAGCGGCCGTTGAAGCCCTCTTACAGGCATAGTCGACGTGACTCTTAAATGTGAGCTTATCGTCGACCATAACCCCCAAGAGCTTCAAGGAACGCCTTGAGGTAATGGTGCAGTCACCGACTCTGACCACCGCCTGTTGCTCTAATTTGCGGTTGTTCACAACCGTAACCTCCGTTTTATGGTGCGCTAACTCCAGTTTCCTAGAGTGCATCCAGTCTTCGACCTTGCGTATGCAGTGCGCGGCCGTCAACTCGACCTCTTCGATCGACTCACCGTAGACCTCTAGCGTGATGTCGTCTGCGAAACCGACGATCACAACCCCTACAGGGAACTTTAGTTTCAACACCCCGTCATACATGACATTCCACAACACCGGGCCCAGGATGGAACCTTGCGGTACCCCTGCGGTGATTGGGACGCACTTCTGACCCTCCTCCGTGTTGTAAACTAGTACCCGATTCTGGAAATAATTTTCCAAAATCTTGTACAACGACACCGGTACGTGGATGCTCCTAAGCGCGAGCGCTATGGAGTCCCAACTGGCGCTATTGAATGCATTCTTCACGTCAAGCGTGACGATTGCGCAATAGCGAATGCCCCAACTCTTACGCTGGAGTGCTACCTCTGCCGTCTTGGTGACAGAGAGAATAGCATCCAGCGTGGATCTACCTTTCCGGAAGCCGAACTGGTTACTTGCCAGACCGTTTACACCCTCTGTGTACTTCATAAGTCTGTTGAGGATAATCCTCTCAAGCACCTTGCCCGTAGTGTCCAGCAGACAGATAGGTCTGTATCCCGATGGGTCCCCTGGCGGTTTCCCAGCCTTCGGCAACAGCACCAATCTCTGTCGCTTCCACCTGTCCGGAAAGAGGCAGTCATCCAGGCACTTCTGCATGACTGCTCGAAATAGATCGGGGGCCACTTTCATGGCCGTCCTGATGGCCAAGTTCGGGATTCCATCCGGTCCCGGTGCCTTGCTCACCTTTAGGGAGTTGGCGATCACGATGAGTTCCTCATTCGTAACCCTTACCTCCTCCACAACCTCTGCACGGCTGCCGTCTCTCACGGATTGGATGCCCGGCAGGTTGGCCGGCCGTCCCTGGTCTGTGTCTGAGATACTGGAACGTCGGACGTGAGACTCAGCAACCGGAGGCCAAGGATTTGGCTCGTGTCGTGGAAAGAGTCCCTCGATGATACGCTCCAGCATCGCTGGTGATCGCTCTGCAGGCGCCAACACGCCTTTGGTCTTCGCCATTACGACTCTGTAGGCGTTGCCCCACGGATTCGTATTGGCACTCGCGCATAGCCTATCGAAGCAGGCCCTTTTGCTCGCCTTTATCGCACTTTTAAGCGCCGATCTTGCAGATCCGAATACTACACGGCGCTCTACCCTCTGTGCATCGGTACGTGCACGTTGCAACATCCGTCTTGCACGGAGGCACGCGCTACGGAGGTCCGCTATCGCGTCGATCCACCAGTATACCGGTGACTTACCATTCCTAGGTTGGCGGGTCCTAGGCATGGTGGCGTCGCACGCCCGCGATAATGTGGCAACTAATTGGTCAGCACTCGGGCGGAGCCAACTGCCCCCCTCGCGCTCTCTTCTCATTGCTTCTGCAAATACCTCAGCATCGAAATGCGCTGTCTTCCACCCGCGGACGGTCGGAGTATTGGCTCTACCCGTCGCCTGCCGCCTCACGTTCTGGACTACGCTATAGCAGACCGAATGGTGGTAACTATAGGTGTAGCCATCGTCTACCCTCCAGTTCACGATCAGTCCTGGGCTGGAGAACGTCACGTCGATGATCGACTCCGCACCATTTCTGCTGAATGTACACTTGGTTCCAACGTTGGCCGGATCTAGGTTGAGCTTTGCCAAAGCTTCCAACAAGATCTGACCCCTCCGGTTCGTGCGGCGGCTTCCCCACTCAACAGCCCAAGCGTTGAAGTCGCCCGCCACTACTAAGGGTGTTAGTCCCGTCAGCTCCATAGATAACAAATCGACCATCTGGGTGAACCTTTCGATAGACCAACGCGGCGGAGCATAACAACTGCAGTAGAACACTCCGTCCACCTTGGCAACCGCGTATCCTTCATTTGAGGTTGACACACCCTCCTGAACCGGGAACTTGCTGGTCGTGCATATGGCCGCCGTACTGGACTTATCTGCAACCCAATTACCGTTTCAGGGAGGAATGCAGTAGGGGTCCGATACGATTGCGATGTCCGACCGCGACTCAGACGCTGCTTGGTATAGCAGCTGCTGTGCCGCATAGCAATGGTTCAGGTTCAATTGTGTCACCCTCACGCCCGTGGTTTCGTGGCCGCCTTACCGGCTGGGCACTGTGGGCCTCCCATAAAGTGCTTGGCGTCCCGTTTTCCAGTACATACCAAGCACTTGGGAGGCTCCCCGCAGTCTTTAGCTTTATGGCCAGCACCACCACAACGCCTACATAACTGGCTCCTATCGGGCCCCATGCAGGTCCAGGACTTGTGTCCTCCCTCGAAACACCTGAAGCAAACGTCCGGCTGCTGGAGTATGCTCAGGGGACATACTGACCAGCCAACCTTAAGTTTGGCTGTCTTCAGGGCCAGAGTTGCATCGGCCGATGCAAGCCGGAAAGTGGCCACCTGGGTCCCCGCTGGACCCTTTCGGAGGCGAATTACCTCAGTGGCTACTTCCACTCCGCACTTCTCCTTGAGGGCCTGTGCAATATCGCACCTCTCGGTGATTTCATACAGGTTTTTGAGCTGGAGAGTCACCTCTGAGGTGAGTGCCCGAATTTGCACATCTGTCCCGAGGACCTGCTCGGCTACCGTCTTGTAGGCAGCGCCCTTATTTTTAGCATCCTTACGGAGCTCAAGGATCATCTCGCCGGTGCGAGAACGACGGATGGTCCGCACATCCGCTCCCAGATCCTTGAGCTGGGTTTCGCCTCTCATTTTCTTCAAGACTTCGGAGTACTTGGACCCCTCCGTCTTGAGTATGAGGGCGTCGCCCCTGCTTCGCGCCTTCTTTCCCATTTTTGGACGATTTGTCGCCTTCTCGTCGTTGCGCTTGCTGTCTTTTTGGCGCTTCCTTCCTCCCACGGTAACCCAAGGGTTTCCCGTAGCTGCCACTTCGGCAGACTTTTCGGCGGACTTGGAGGCCGTTGGTGTGCTATCTCGCGGGCTTAGCACAACCAACCGTTTCTTGCTGTTCTCGGGGGCTTCCCCCGGAGACTGCCTTGCTCTTTTTGCGGCTGACCCGGAGGCGCAAACCGCTGCAAACATGCAGGTGTCCGTTTGGACCGACTTCGTCGCCCTTCCGGTCACCTCCGTTGCATTCTTCTCTGCAGCCACCGCTCTTGCCTTGAGCTCGGCGTGCTCCTTCTTCGCAGCATCGACGGAGGACCGAAGCATGTAGAGAGCCTGCTTCAGGTACTTCGTCGTGTTGGTGCGACTTTTCGCAAACTCGATTATGGCATCGAGCTGCTCCGACAGCGCTACTACCTTCGGTAGCGTGTCTCGCTGTCTTCCGACCGCCTTTATCAACAGTGGACCAGCCACTGCGATGTCTTGCGTCGATCCGGTAGGCGTACTGCCTTTGCCGTCTTCGCAGGCGTCCTTTACTGCATCCATCTCCGCCCTTCTCGGCGGAGACCTCTGGATGCCTCCTCGTGCAAACGGGTTTTTCAACCCATCTGCGCCCAATTGTTGATCTTCATTATTTTCACTGTTCATTTTTGTTAAGTGGGTCCCCCTTCCAGCCGCTATCCTTATCCATACTGGAGTGGTCGCCTATCTGGTCCCATGGTAGCCTATGCCGAAGCAGTGAGGCCATGGCTAGGGGCGGCTGCCATAGCGCCTTATGAGCAACTATGACACCCCCGACCGGCGCAAGTCAGGAAAGGACATCTGATCCCACTCCTGCCCGGTTCCCACCGGGCAATGAATTTGGAACGTACTGGAAGGCCTGCCAGGTTTTACGGGACGGAGACCCCTGCACCGGTTGTTGTCTCGCCGTTTCAAGCCGTTGTCACACGACCTTACTAAGGGAGCTCGGCACAGGTGCCAGCCCAGAATCGTAGTACGAAAACGAAATCCGACTCTTATCATATGACGTTGCGACCAGTTGCCGTAATTGGGAAATTACTGGCATCAATCCCAATGGGCGAATTAGTGCATTTGGGTGGTGGGAGCGGCACTATTCGCTCCGTCAGAGCTGCTTCCGGATAATGTGGCTTTTGCGAGAATTCGGCGGCCCAATGCCTGAGTCTCACCACAACCTAGGCTAGCTCTCGCTGATGGTCCGGGACTTGCAGTTGCTTGCAGTGAGCACTTCCGTGGCCTACGGTAATCGCCAAATACCGACCCGTGGTGGCATACAGCTCTGCCAAATATATATATATATATATATATATATATATATATATATATATATATATATATATATATATATATATATATATATATATATATATATATATATATATATATATATATATATATATATATATATATATATATATATATATATATATATATATATATATATATATATATATATATATATATATATATATATATATATATATATATATATATATATATATATATATATATATATATGGAATTCGGCGGCCCAATGCCTGAGTCTCACCACAACCTAGGCTAGCTCTCGCTGATGGTCCGGGACTTGCAGTTGCTTGCAGTGAGCACTTCCGTGGCCTACGGTAATCGCCAAATACCGACCCGTGGTGGCATACAGCTCTGCCAAATATATATATATATATATATATATATATATATATATATATATATATATATATATATATATATATATATATATATATATATATATATATATATATATATATATATATATATATATGTATATATATATATATATATATATATATATATATATATATATATATATATATATATATATATTTGGCAGAGCTGTATGCCACCACGGGTCGGTATTTGGCGATTACCGTAGGCCACGGAAGTGCTCACTGCAAGCAACTGCAAGTCCCGGACCATCAGCGAGAGCTAGCCTAGGTTGTGGTGAGACTCAGGCATTGGGCCGCCGAATTCCATATATATATATATATATATATATACATAACGAGAATTCGGCGGCCCAATGCCTGAGTCTCACCTAGGCTAGCTCTCGCTGATGGTCCGGGACTTGCAGTTGCTTGCAGTGAGCACTTCCGTGGCCTACGGTAATCGCCAAATACCGACCCGTGGTGGCATACAGCTCTGCCAAATATATATATATATATATATATATATATATATATATATATATATATATATATATATATATATATATATATATATATATATATATATATATATATATATATATATATATATATATATATATATATATATATATATATATATATATATATATATATATATATATATATATATATATATATATATATATATTTGGCAGAGCTGTATGCCACCACGGGTCGGTATTTGGCGATTACCGTAGGCCACGGAAGTGCTCACTGCAAGCAACTGCAAGTCCCGGACCATCAGCGAGAGCTAGCCTAGGTGAGACTCAGGCATTGGGCCGCCGAATTCTCGCAAAAGCCACATTATCCGGAAGCAGCTCTGACGGAGCGAATAGTGCCGCTCCCACCACCCAAATGCACTAATTCGCCCATTGGGATTGATGCCAGTAATTTCCCAATTACGGCAACTGGTCGCAACGTCATATGATAAGAGTCGGATTTTGTTTTCGTACTACGATTCTGGGCTGGCTCCTGTGCCGAGCTCCCTTAGTAAGGTCGTGTGACAACGGCTTGAAACGGCGAGACAACAACCGGTGCAGGGGTCTCCGTCCCGTAAAACCTGGTAGGCCTTCCAGTACGTTCCAAATTCATTGCCCGGTGGGAACCGGGCAGGAGTGGGATCAGATGTCCTTTCCTGACTTGCGCCGGTCGGGGGTGTCATAGTTGCTCATAAGGCGCTATGGCAGCCGCCCCTAGCCATGGCCTCACTGCTTCGGCATAGACTACCATGGGACCAGATAGGCGACCACTCCAGTATGGATAAGGATAGCGGCTGGAAGGGGGACCCACTTAACAAAAATGAACAGTGAAAATAATGAAGATCAACAATTGGGCGCAGATGGGTTGAAAAACCCGTTTGCACGAGGAGGCATCCAGAGGTCTCCGCCGAGAAAGGCGGAGATGGATGCAGTAAAGGACGCCTGCGAAGACGGCAAAGGCAGTACGCCTACCGGATCGACGCAAGACATCGCAGTGGCTGGTCCACTGTTGATAAAGGCGGTCGGAAGACAGCGAGACACGCTACCGAAGGTAGTAGCGCTGTCGGAGCAGCTCGATGCCATAATCGAGTTTGCGAAAAGTCGCACCAACACGACGAAGTACCTGAAGCAGGCTCTCTACATGCTTCGGTCCTCCGTCGATGCTGCGAAGAAGGAGCACGCCGAGCTCAAGGCAAGAGCGGTGGCTGCAGAGAAGAATGCAACGGAGGTGACCGGAAGGGCGACGAAGTCGGTCCAAACGGACACCTGCATGTTTGCAGCGGTTTGCGCCTCCGGGTCAGCCGCAAAAAGAGCAAGGCAGTCTCCGGGGGAAGCCCCCGAGAACAGCAAGAAACGGTTGGTTGTGCTAAGCCCGCGAGATAGCACAGTAACGGCCTCCAAGTCCGCCGAAAAGTCTGCCGAAGTGGCAGCTACGAGAAACCCTTGGGTTACCGTGGGAGGAAGGAAGCACCAAAAAGACAGCAAGCGCAACGACGAGAAGGCGACAAATCGTCCAAAAATGGGAAAGAAGGCGCGAAGCAGGGGCGACGCCCTCATACTCAAGACGGAGGGGTCCAAGTACTCCGAAGTCTTGAAGAAAATGAGAGGCGAAACCCAGCTCAAGGATCTGGGAGCGGATGTGCGGACCATCCGTCGTTCTCGCACCGGCGAGATGATCCTTGAGCTCCGTAAGGATGCTAAAAACAAGGGCGCTGCCTACAAGACGGTAGCCGAGCAGGTCCTCGGGACAGATGTGCAAATTCGGGCACTCACCTCAGAGGTGACTCTCCAGCTCAAAAACCTGTATGAAATCACCGAGAGGTGCGATATTGCACAGGCCCTCAAGGAGAAGTGCGGAGTGGAAGTAGCCACTGAGGTAATTCGCCTCCGAAAGGGTCCAGCGGGGACCCAGGTGGCCACTTTCCGGCTTGCATCGGCCGATGCAACTCTGGCCCTGAAGACAGCCAAACTTAAGGTTGGCTGGTCAGTATGTCCCCTGAGCATACTCCAGCAGCCGGACGTTTGCTTCAGGTGTTTCGAGGGAGGACACAAGTCCTGGACCTGCAAGGGGCCCGATAGGAGCCAGTTATGTAGGCGTTGTGGTGGTGCTGGCCATAAAGCTAAAGACTGCGGGGAGCCTTCCAAGTGCTTGGTATGTACTGGAAAACGGGACTCCAAGCACTTTATGGGAGGCCCACAGTGCCCAGCCGGTAAGGCGGCCACGAAACCACGGGCGTGAGGGTGACACAATTGAACCTGAACCATTGCTATGCGGCACAGCAGCTGCTATACCAAGCAGCGTCTGAGTCGCGGTCGGACATCGCAATCGTATCGGACCCCTACTGCATTCCTCCCGGAAACGGTAATTGGGTTGCAGATAAGTCCAGTACGGCGGCCATATGCACGACCAGCAAGTTCCCGGTTCAGGAGGGTGTGTCAACCTCAAATGAAGGATACGCGGTTGCCAAGGTGGACGGAGTGTTCTACTGCAGTTGTTATGCTCCGCCGCGTTGGTCTATCGAAAGGTTCACCCAGATGGTCGATTTGTTATCTATGGAGCTGACGGGACTAACACCCTTAGTAGTGGCGGGCGACTTCAACGCTTGGGCTGTTGAGTGGGGAAGCCGCCGCACGAACCGGAGGGGTCAGATCTTGTTGGAAGCTTTGGCAAAGCTCAACCTAGATCTGGCCAACGTTGGAACCAAGTGTACATTCAGCAGAAATGGTGCGGAGTCGATCATCGACGTGACGTTCTCCAGCCCAGGACTGATCGTGAACTGGAGGGTAGACGATGGCTACACCTATAGTGACCACCATTCGGTCTGCTATAGCGTAGTCCAGAACGTGAGGCGGCAGGCGACGGGTAGAGCCAATACTCCGACCGTCCGCGGGTGGAAGACAGCGCATTTCGATGCTGAGGTATTTGCAGAAGCAATGAGAAGAGAGCGCGAGGGGGGCAGTTGGCTCCACCCGAGTGCTGACCAATTAGTTGCCACATTATCGCGGGCGTGCGACGCCACCATGCCTAGGACCCGCCAACCTAGGAATGGTAAGTCACCGGTATACTGGTGGACCGACGCGATAGCGGACCTCCGTAGCGCGTGCCTCCGTGCAAGACGGATGTTGCAACGTGCACGTACCGATGCACAGAGGGTAGAGCGCCGTGTAGTATTCGGATCTGCAAGATCGGCGCTTAAAAGTGCGATAAAGGCGAGCAAAAGGGCCTGCTTCGATAGGCTATGCGCGAGTGCCAATACGAATCCGTGGGGCAACGCCTACAGAGTCGTAATGGCGAAGACCAAAGGCGTGTTGGCGCCTGCAGAGCGATCACCAGCGATGCTGGAGCGTATCATCGAGGGACTCTTTCCACGACACGAGCCAAATCCTTGGCCTCCGGTTGCTGAGTCTCACGTCCGACGTTCCAGTATCTCAGACACAGACCAGGGACGGCCGGCCAACCTGCCGGGCATCCAATCCGTGAGAGACGGCAGCCGTGCTGAGGTTGTGGAGGAGGTAAGGGTTACGAATGAGGAACCCATCGTGATCGCCAACTCCCTAAAGGTGAGCAAGGCACCGGGACCGGATGGAATCCCGAACTTGGCCATCAGGACGGCCATGAAAGTGTCCCCCGATCTATTTCGAGCAGTCATGCAGAAGTGCCTGGATGACTGCCTCTTTCCGGACAGGTGGAAGCGACAGAGATTGGTGCTGTTGCCGAAGGCTGGGAAACCGCCAGGGGACCCATCGGCATACAGACCTATCTGTCTGCTGGACACTACGGGCAAGGTGCTTGAGAGGATTATCCTCAACAGACTGGTGAAGTACACAGAGGGTGTAAACGGTCTGGCAAGTAACCAGTTCGGCTTCCGGAAAGGTAGATCCACGCTGGATGCTATTCTCTCTGTCACCAAGACGGCAGAGGTAGCACTCCAGCGTAAGAGTTGGGGCATTCGCTATTGCGCAATCGTCACGCTTGACGTGAAGAATGCATTCAATAGCGCCAGTTGGGACTCCATAGCGCTCGCGCTTAGGAGCATCCACGTACCGGTGTCGTTGTACAAGATTTTGGAAAATTATTTCCAGAATCGGGTACTAGTTTACAACATGGAGGAGGGTCAGAAGTGCGTCCCAATCACCGCAGGGGTACCGCAAGGTTCCATCCTGGGCCCGGTGTTGTGGAATGTCATGTATGACGGGGTGTTGAAACTAAAGTTCCCTGTAGGGGTTGCCTGAGTCTCACCACAACCTAGGCTAGCTCTCGCTGATGGTCCGGGACTTGCAGTTGCTTGCAGTGAGCACTTCCGTGGCCTACGGTAATCGCCAAATACCGACCCGTGGTGGCATACAGCTCTGCCAAATATATATATATATATATATATATATATATATATATATATATATATATATATATATATATATATATATATATATATATATATATATATATATATATATATATATATATATATATATATATATATATATATATATATATATATATATATATATATATATATATATATAGTCGATTGGTTTTGTCTCCGCTTGGCGCATTGCTTTTCAAATTTATATGGAGACTTGTATGGAAAAACCAACTTTTATGCATTTACCATTTTAAAGAGCTCAAAATGGGTCAAACTATAGGTTTCATGACTTCAAATGGTAAGTTTTTTGATGTGTCTAACAACTTGGCCGAAGACACTAAAGAGCTAGGGTGTCCCAAAAAAAAAATACTAGAGCTGTTCAAAGTTGAGTATGTCGAAATTTATGTTGCAAATCATTTTTTCTGCCAACACTGCCAGTGTACCGGCGTCAGCCAGATTTCCATCAGAAGTAACCTCTGAAACACGTTGTAAATTCTACCTACGCCTAGAATATTGACCTAAATTTGTTTGCTTGGTCCAGCTGAGTGTATAAACTCGTTACAACAAGTTACTTTAGATGGGAATCCTACTGACGCCGGTACATTGGTAATGTTTGGCAGAAAACAAGATTTTCTGCAATTAAATAGACATACTCAACTTTTAACAGCTATAGCTCTTCTTAGGGACATTCTAGCTCTTGGCCGAAGACACTAAAGAGCTAGGGTGTCCCAAAAAAAAATACTAGAGCTGTTCAAAGTTGAGTATGTCGAAATTTATGTTGCAAATCATTTTTTCTGCCAACACTGCCAGTGTACCGGCGTCAGTCAAATTTTCATCAGAAGTAACCTCTGAAACACGTTGTAAATTCTACCTACGCCCAGAATATTGACCCAAATTTGTTTGCTTGGTCCAGCTGAGTGTATAAACTCGTTACAACAAGTTACTTTCGATGGGAATCCTACTGACGCCGGTACATTGGTAATGTTTGGCAGAAAACAAGATTTTCTGCAATTAAATAGACATACTCAACTTTTAACAGCTATAGCTCTTCTTAGGGACATTCTAGCTCTTCAGTGTCTTCTGCAAGTTGTTAGGCATCTAAAATACTATACTGTAACATAATGTAGTGCATTATTAGAGCGTTATTGAGCTCCCTTGAAAGGTAAATGCAAAAAAGTAGGATTTCCCATTTAAATTTTCATACAAATTTGAAATGCAATGCGCCTAGCGGAGACAAAACCAATCGACTTCAGGTAAGTTCAGGGTTGTTTGGGGCCCCAAAAGGAACCAAAAAAACATGGTTCTGGAAAATCGATCACTTTTCCCTACCCTAATATATATATATATATATATATATATATATATATATATATATATATATATATATATATATATATATATATATATATATATATATATATATATATATATATATATATATATATATATATATATATATATATATATATATATATATATATATATATTGTATGGAATTTGTATGGAAATTTATATGGGAAAACCTACTTTATATATATTATATATATATATATATATATATATATATATATATATATATATATATATATATATATATATATATATATATATATATATATATATATATATATATATATATATATATATATATATATATATATATATATATATATATATTCAGTCTAATAATAGATAATATTTGAATAAATTTTATACGAGTCCTGTTGAATATTGGTGCAAATGCTTATCTTAGTCTGTGCTTTTCACACTTTAAATTTGTATTAGTTCATTTAAATTACATGCCTTATATTAGTAAGTTTTTGCAAAAAAACAAAATTAATCCACCTAGCGGTCAGACCCAGCCTTTTTCATTTAAACTTATTATTTGTAAAAATAAATTTACATGAACGCTTCAATTCAATAAATGTATATTCACTCTTTGGGTTTTAAAATATTGATGTTGTAATTGAAATATAAAATATGGAATTTGACGTAATGTTAGTGCTTAAGAAATAGAAAAAGAAAAGAAATGACTCTTAATTTCGAACAATTTAATCACGAGTGACATCGGGAACGTTCAAATAGTACGATACCACATTTAAATTATGTTGAGGCCACATAAATTGATCAAAGTTTTAAATAGTCTTTGAATTTCTTTTCTTTTCATAACTTTTGAACCACATATCAAACAATTTAATACATTTTCAAACATAACAGGCAAAGTAATAATCCGATTGCAAAACAAATCTATAGGATCTCATGGGGTAACTAAACCTTCCATTTGATACTGATTTTATGAAAATCGGTTCAGCCATCTCTGAGAAACATGAGTGAGATTAAACAGTATCCAAAACACGTTTCTTTTCATAACTTTTGAATGACATCTTCAATCTTTATAGGATTCAAAAGTTAAGGATTTTTTTTGGGTAGCCCGTTTATTTGTAGTTTCTGAGATAATGATGTTTCGTGATTTTTACATTTTGAAACATAACCACTAAACTAAAAATCTGATTACAATGAAATTTGATAGGGTCTTATGGGGCAACTAGACCTTTCATTTGAAAATAATTTTATGGAAATCGGTCCAGCCGTCTCTGAGAAAAGTGAGTGAGAATAGAAATCGGCACATACACACACCCATACACACACGTACAAAAAATGCTTAGCTCGTCGAACTGAGTCGAGTGATATCTGCCATTCGGCCCTTTGGAGCACTTTTATATCTTTGGTTTTTCTAGGAGAAAGGCGAAAAAAGAATATAATATACGTGTGAATAGAAAATAGATTCTCTATTGTTTCTATGAAATATATAGACAAAGATCAATGTTTATAATATTATGATAATACTCAAGCCTTATTGATACACGAAAAAAAAACAGTAGAAAAATGAAATATCTTTCATTTTGTGGAATTATGCAAATATTTTACACGTGCCGTCACGTCGCTCAAGAGTTATAAGACAAATCAGGCGTGCATAAAATCCGCCCAAAAGTTATCACCAATAAAAAACTACCCCTGATGCGAACATACGAATGCTCAATGTAACATGACTCGGAAACTTTACGGTCCCACGCCAGAGTAATCGTCAACCGCAGCGAAAATTCTTATTTCGAGGGGAAACCCGGAACGGATGGCATTTGTTAAGCTTGCCTAATCAACCGTGTAACATGGCTAAACCAATTCGGTTAAGAATTTCACTGATACCTTCATTTATATTCGGCTGTAGCATTTCTGATTTGCTTACTCAAAGGTTGGTTGTCAAACAGCCAATTATTGGTTGTTCGAGAGGCTAGTATATGTCTTATACTTCACATCATACTGTGCTGGTTATCTCTATTCGTTTCTTCTTTAAGGGTGTCAATTGTACCAGTAACATATGCAAAATTTTCAGATCGTTGGCAAAATGCAATTCAAGTTTTATATTGATTATTCATATTTCGAAACTTGAAGCAAGCTGAAAAGAATAATGCAATAGATATAATCATTCAGGTTATCTCTAATTCAAACATACAAATTTGATCGTGAGGTCGTCACAATAGAGAAAAGTGACTTTTCACCTACGCACACTAGAAAACGTGTAAAGCCGTGTAAAGTTGCTTTTGTTTCCTCCAAACTGTAAATCATCGCATCTCGTTGCCTCGACTTTTATCACTTTTTAACATTTTTGGTCGGTTATGTTCAGCAGCTTCTTCCGATTTCTGATCACGAATGAAAAAATTCATTTAGTAACAAGTTTAAAACATATAATGAGTGTTCAACTGAATATTTGTCCAGCTGCTAAAAACATAGCATTGCAAACAAAACAGCTATTTGTAAATATTTTCCTCAAGTAGTGGCCTTAATACATTCGTACGAAAAAGGTCTATAATCTGTTGTAAACAAAACTTTTTAAAACAAATAAATTACTTTTTGTAAAACGAATATAGCAAGATTATACTTCTTAAAACACGATTCAGAGTTAGTTATCGAAGCAAGGAAATATATTTATGCACAAAAATGTGAGTACAGGTCGGTCTCGATTATATAAAGACTCCATTATATATTGACTCGATTATATAAAATTTCCGGTATTTTTCTTAAAATTAAAAAAATAATTGTCACAATATTCATAAATCATTGTAAGGTTGATGAATGCTACCCACTTAGGTAGGCGTTACAAATCGTTATATAATAAATATATTTAGACAGAAACAACAGTGAATAATAATTTACTTTAACTTATTTATTCAGATGACGCATTTGTGTGTATCGATAGTATATCAAAAAACTTCGTATCAATGAAGCAAGACATGTATTTTTTAAGTAGAACAGCTAATCTCTTTACACACTCATACTTACAGAGGCAACCCGTGGGTTTTGAACATACCAGTTCAACGACAAATTCTGAAAATCATAGTTTGTGGCAGTAATCACCATCTTATCCGCGAAAAGACGCAAAGTCATTATTAATTTTGTGCTATTAAAAAGTAAAACTAAAAAAATAATATATAAATATAAATTTGGATTAGGGATTTATTTTTTGTTTGGCGTTTCCGTGTGCATTGCACAGGGTGCATCTAGTTATGAACAAGTTGCTCCTGATACAAAGTGTTCACAGGATGAAATAATCAATCAATAAAGAATTTCGTCCTAAAAACTACTGCTGCTTATTCTTGAGAAAGTGAAATTCAAATAGCTGTAACTTGGTCAAAGCTTCGTCGCCCAAACTGCATCGAATTGTATTAGCAATAATTCTAGAATTTGGAAGAACTGTATTAAGAGCATCAAACAGAATAGAAAAGTATTTACCTTCGATTCCTTCGGATTCGTAAAATGTAAATTCTTGTGTGATCGTCATTTCATTTTCTTCTTCATTCATTTATTCTTCTCAACAGTTTCCATAATTGTTCCTCTGAGAATTTTAAATATATTCATTAATTTGAAACTAAGTTTTGCGATGTGAAAGAAATTTGAAATAAAAATCTGCATGTTTTTTATTAATATGAGTTTGGAAATTATGTTCTTCGTAATTATATCACTGGATCCATTCATTAAAGTTTTCCAAACACTATTAAATTTTTCCAGTGTTGTATCTGGATCGTATAACACCACACGAGATAAAAACAAGTAGTCCAAATCTTACAGAAAAAAAGTTGGTCGTAATGAAGCATAGGTACTCATAAATGCAAAAACCTAATTATGCAGCGACACGTCCATAAATGCGACCTGAAACTCTAGGCAAAAACTAAATTTCAAATCCAAATTTCTGTATATATTCAATTATTCTTCAGTTTTATTTTCAAATAGTACAAAGAGAATGACTTGCGTTTTTCCGCGGACATGATTGTCATTATTTGCTCAAACTATGATTTTCAGAGTTTTGTAGTTGAACAAGTAGGTTAAAGACCAGGAATCACCCCTGGTTTATATAAGTCAGAAAAAATTAAAAAAAAAACGTTTTTTTACTGGTTTTACCGGTTTTCATTTTTATGAATACAGAAACACCGGTTTTTCGAAAAGTTGGTAATACCGACCACCCGAACACATACCCACACACACACAGACCCGCACACACACACCCACACCCACACCCCCTTCCCCCACACACACTAAGGTCGCTTTTTACGCGGTTTTTTTACACGGTATTTTTTTACGCGGATTCCGGAATTTACGTGGTATTTTTTGCGCAGATTTCGGTTTTTCTTCACTCGGATTGCAGAATTAGCGCTGGTTTTTTTTACGCGGTTTCCGGCATTTCAGCGGTTTTTTTACGCGGATTCCGGAATTCACGCGGTATTTTTTACGCGGATTCCGGAATTTACGCGGTTTTTTCACGCAAATTCCGGAATTTACGCGTTTGTTTTTACGCGGATTCCGGAATTTACGTGGTATTTTTTTCGGTTCTTCTTCACTCGGATTGCAGAATTAGCGCTGGTTTTTTTACACGGATTCCGGCATTTGAGCGGTTTTTTACGCGGATTCCGGAATTTACGCAGTTTTTTACGCGGATTCCGAAATTTACGCGGTTCTTTTACGCGAATTCCAGAATTTACGCGGTTTTCTACGCGGATTCCGGAATTTACGCGGTTTTTTTACGCGGATTACGAAATTTACGCGGATTCCGGAATTTACGCGGTTTTTTTTTGCGCGGCACGTATCCCCCGCGTTAAAAGCGACTTTAGTGTATGTAGTACGTTTTAAACTAAACATTGAAAATAAAAAGGTATGCAAGTCAAGAATATTTTGTGCTTCAATATAGCATGTTTTCTCAAACTAATTTTTAGGAATAAAAATTGGTTAAAATGGTTTATTACTGCTTTTAATATAGGGTTTTCAACCTAGCTGACCGAATAATTAAGTCGCAATAATCATGTAACCCAACGCTGACATTCTTAGTATAATTCAATTCCGCTCAAGTCGTACGGATGGATTGGGCTTCCCTCGTATAAGGACTTATCATTATTCTCCTTGGTCAATTAAGTCGAAATTATCTTTTTCCTTTTTTTCAATTTCCAGTTTGGGATGTTTTGTGCTGTATTTATGTATGCTCCTTCTTATTATCTCTTCATTTGGATTACAGTTTGGCCGCATGCTTATGGTTAAACATATTTTTTTCTTTTTCCTCAATTATAACCTTTCAGTTTGTCTTCTCTGCTGCGCTGCTCTGCCTGCTGTGCATGTTTTCACTAGCGGCATGACCAAAAGAAGCTAAAACAGAATTGCATAAAATTCAGTTGTTACTTTTGCCATTTATAAGTTGCTTTAGCGCGCCTAACTTAACCTTTGTATGAAGAAAGCAAACGTATCACACACTATATAAAATTGGAAGTGAGAAAATGTCTTTATTTACCCGTTCTGTAATTGAATAGTCGGCGAGTCAGTTAGTTTGGCCCTTCAGTGTACGTCTGAGTTAAAGTTTATTTCAGTACAGTTGTGTCTCAATTTTATGATACTGAAAAACAGTCAAAGTTTATATTTACATATGTAAGTATGTGAAAATGAACGTATGAAAGAATGCTTTTATGCATACTTGCATGTATGTATGTATGTGTGTTTGTATGTATGTGTGTATGTATGTATGTATGTGTGTATGTATGTATGTGTGTATGTATGTATGTGTGAATGTATGTGTGTGTGTATGTATGTATGTATGTATGTATTATGTATGTATGTATGTATGTATGTATGTATGTATGTATGTATGTATGTATGTATGTATGTATGTATGTATGTATGTATGTATGTTTGTATGTATGTATGTATGTATGTATGTATGTATGTATGTATGTATGTATGTATGTATGTATGTATGTAGGTATGTATATTTATGTATGTATGTATGTAGGTATGTATGTATTTATGTATGTATGTAGCAAAACCTCGGTTTCGCGTTACACTAGGGTCGCTTTTTACGCGGTTGGTTATACTGCATTTAAAAGATTAGATTAGATATATTCATACTAAACTTATTTGATACCGCGTACAAACCATCTTCCGAATCGAGTAAAAATAATCCGCGTTATTGTAGAAATATCCCGTTCAAAAAAACGCATAAAAACCACCCGCGTAAAAAGCGACCCCAGTGTATTGTACTGCCGTTCTACCGACGGTTATACCATGTTTATAGAAAACTCCATAGAAAAAGGCACAACTATGCGTAGAGGAGCAGTATATCTCGGATGTGGACACGGACATCTTTTGAGGTTCATAACACGGAATTTCATTACTAGAAATCCGCAACATCTCAGAACACGCAGAAGGGAAACATAGTTTTTATTAAAACGTGGTGACACAGATAACCACATTTTTAAATTTTTGTAACTCTTTTAAGGGAACATTCATAAATGACGTAGCATTCGAGGGGGGGAAGGTGTTTGCAGTTTTGTGAAGAAATGTGACGATGAGGAGCGTGGGGGGTCAAGCCAAGCTACGTAGCAAACATGAAAACAAGGAAAAAAATTGGATTTGTTCTAATTGTTCTTTTTTCTTACTGTTTTGTCTGTTACGGGTCATTTTCAATACTTTATTAGGCAATAATTGATCATAATTGATACAATGTTTGTTCCTGATAATAAAATTTGAAAAAAAAAATTCATGGGGGGAGAGTTTTGTTATAAAGTTACGTCATTATCAAGAGGGGGTCTGCAACTTTGTGACGAAATGCTACGATGGGGGAGGGGGGAGTGAAAAAACCCATTTATGCATACTCCTTAAATTTCATCCGATTCTAACATGCAACTAAACTGCTACAAATACCATTTTTGTTAAATAAGGTTATTTACACCAGTGCAGTGTATGTGAACGAATAGCACAGAACAGATATGCAACTAAAGAACCAGAAACGAGACCTAATCTCTTTATTTTAAGTATCGACATCTAGCGGTGGAGAGGACGCATTTTCACTCAATATTTTATTAAGCCTGTATTACACTCTTTGACCAATGGTCAAATATTTGACCTTTTGACATAATGGTCAAATTTATTTGACATCATGATTGTTGTTTGCCCGTGTTTGCCACATTAAAAAATTGAAGAGTGACAAACAATTATCTTTGACCAAATTTTTATCTGTCTAAAGGTGACAAATATTTGACGATTGGTCAAAGAGTGTAATACAGCCTGTACACTTGTACCATTCATATCTGCTCGTGGTGAGGAATTATTTTGGTCTCTCTTGTCTCACAAAACCAGCAACAAGACTGTGCGAGCGCTCGCCGCTCTTCCGTCGAGAGAATTCTTCGTTCTCTCCGAGACAGGTATAGCGGGAGTGCCTTTCATGATAATCATACAGTACCACCCGCATACGTGCTACGTTATTTATGTACATAGTTTTTTTAAATGATTTTCATTGTTGCCCGAGTTGAAAACTGAATATCAAACAACAATCGTTTTTTACATTGTACCTTATGTCGCAAGCAGTGCTGTGTATGTTTATAGCGCGTCTGATATGCATTACTCGCAATGTTAGGTATAATAAGAAAGGGAGAAAAAAAATATTGTCGTTAGTCGAGAAATTCAGCTTCCAACTCTAACTCCAAAATATTCAAGTAATTCAAATAACTGGTTAAAATGGTTTCAAAAGTCGCGTGGTGCACGATCTAAGAAATTTGGTAAACAATGTTTGAATGGTTGAGAGATTTTCAGTTTAATTTTTTTCTATTCGTGTTAATTGTGAATTGTTATTGAATTTCCGTTTAAAAAAGAATGCGGCCCTGTCTTAATTTGATTTTGATAGATTTAAGATCACCTTTTTGTCTGGTCATTGAAGCAAAACGAGTTTTTTTTGCATGTTCAAACTATTGGAGCGAACTTTTCGAACGATGGACTGTAAAATCAATGTAGGATAGAACAGCGAAAAACAAATGCGAAAGCGTGGGCTACGATTTGCAGCAGAGTTTTGTGCAAAGTTGCATATCTGTTCTGTGTTAATAATTTATTTTTTATGAAAAAACGAAGTTATTTGAGGAGTTTATAAAGTTCTTATAACAACAATTTTCAGGTTATAGGAAATACAATGAAAATTTGGGTGGTATTTGAAAGTAGCCAATTACTCACAATAATGGTTTTGGTACAATGGTTTTGACAGTTTCAATATAAAGGTACTGTAGCGGTGCATTACTACTATAAAAACGAACTTGACATACGAGTGACTATTTACAATATGGCTTTAATTTTGAATGAGGACATAGATATATGATGATTTCAAAGAAAATTGTTGGCTCATTTGAGCATAGTTTTTAATAATTATTCAATGCATGAAGTGAAATTAATAGACTAGGTAAGGGGCCATCCACATACCACGTGGACAGCTTTGGGGGGGTGGCTAATGTCCACGGTCCATACAAGTCTTTTAGAATTTATATGGGCAGTTATCCACGGAGGGGGAGGGGGGGGTCAAAATCGTTAAATATATGTCCACGTGGTATGTGGATGGCCCGGGGAGCTCCGTAGCCGCAAGGTTACAGAGTTCGCCTTGGTAAGCGGGTGGTCGTGGGTTCGAATCTTAGTAGAACCAGACCATTTGGTTGCCAAAGCACTTAAGCATGGGTTTATTCTCAGGCCTCCCACCAAGTACCCTTCCTTCAATCTGAATTCTACACTGTTGACTCTCCTTTAACGAAAATAAGTCCCTGTTATAGTAAAACTGGTGTGAGTAACGTATGAAAGTTCTCTCCAGGAAATTGTAATTAGGCGATATTGTTAAGATGGACAGAGGCTTGGTATAGTAGAGTAGTAAGCTTTAAACGGAAAGGTAAAACTTACACACAAGCACGGATATGAATGGTAAACGTATCACTTACTTCAATAGTGATACTGCCAATAATATGAAGTGCGGAGTACAGAAAACATCTGGGAAATATCACAATAGATCTAATCTCTGGTCGCAGTCATGAGTCCACACAGGAAAAAAAATGTGGATGGCCCCTAATGTATTTTTACAAATCTATGGAATTTGCGGTGAAATGTTGGATTGATAATTATAATGATAGGAAGTATCAACTAACCTCGATTGTGCAAAAGAACCAGGTCAGGAAAAAACAGAAAAATGAAGTGAAGTTTTCTTTTTTTTATAGGTACAGTGTAGAGATTCACCGAATATTCGGGCCGAATATCAGCAAAAATTGGATTTTGCCGAATGTTCGGCTCGCCGAATTTATATTCGGCCGAATAGGCCGAATAAGCCGAATAGTGGCCAATGATTATCGGAAAATAATTTAAAAGTATAGTGCAAAGTTTTATTAACAGGGGTAAATAAAACTGAAGATGTAACTTCATAGAAAGGAATATATATCTCATTAAAATGGAATACGAACCGCAATCTCCACACAATAGTTCATGTCTTGTCTGGATGAGGTAATTTTTTTCTGAGCCAAAGTCACATCCTCAGTTCTCGTTTATTTCTCGCATTTTATACATTTGCATGCACAGCTTGCTTTGCAAAAACACTAAAAATGTAGTTGTAACACAAACTTTTAAATTGTGTTAACCATAATTTGTAAAAACATTATTTTTAAACGACAACTTAAATAAGAACAAAAGTAGGTGCGCCACGGATTAGCGTGCCTCATTCCATAGGCGCAAAATTAATTATTTCTTGTGCAATAGTTCGGACAATTTTCAATCATTTTCGTACATGAACAGTTGAAAAACGAAAGAAACAATTTAAACTTTAAACAATGACCATTTGGTTATTCTGTTATCATACGATCAACGTTGTGTTCAGCCAAATATACGGCCGAATACACTGGGGTCTTTTTTTACGCGGTTGGTTGTACCGCGTTGAAAAAATACGCATATAAAAAACCGCGTAATTTAAAAAAAACTCCATTCAATAATAAGATCCGATTGAAAATAATGGCACGTAAGTAAATATTAACATGAAAAATGATATAAAAAAGGTAACGAAACACACAAAATAAGTTTTAGTGCTTCTAAAATGAAAATTCATTGAAGAACATGACAATAACTTTTATATGATAGTTTTGCTACATGTTTAAGCTTTCGTTTCTTAAAAGGAAGTAAATCGCAACGACCCTGACTCGTATCGTTGTACAATTATTAATGTATTTTTGTTTCTTCTTACCGAATCAACGGAAATTGCCTATTTTTTGATAATAACAGCAAATATATTAAAAATATGCATTATTTAGATTAATTAAACAGAATATCTTATTATCATGAACCATATGATTGATTTTTACGCGTAAAAATAATCCGCGTTATTGTGATAAATCGCGTAAAAAAGTCCTGTATAAAAAAACCGCATAAAAATAACCTGCGTAAAAAAGACCCCAGTGTATTCGGCCGAATATTCGTCTCACCGAATAATGAAGTAAAGGTTATTTGGTATTCGGCCGAAGGCCGAATAGTGCTATTCGGTGCATCTCTAGTACAGTGAGAATGGTCTTAAGAAAGTTCAAATTATTTTGTTGATATTTAGGAAGAAAGCAAAATGTTTTGATTAAAATTGGATGATGCAATCAAATTTCTAAGAATTTAAATGCAGTGTACCCCTCAATAAGTAAATAAAAAAAATAAACCAAAGCTAGAACATATCTTGAGTTTTTTGCTTTTTCTACGAAGCAGTAGTTTTCTCAACCAAAACATGCAAGTTTTAACTGAAATTTACTATACAAAATATCAACACAGCGTCAACGAGAATTTTTTTAACAAAGTTGAGAAGAAGAAAATTTCTTATCAAAAAAAAAAAAGATCAATGATGACAACCGAATGAATCCCTCAAAAAAAAAATGCAGTCTAAGTCAGACACAACCAGGGCAGATAAAAATTATTTTCACTACCGGAGTTCTGTGATAATTACAGCAAATCTTTTTCAATTTTCACTTCCAATGAACGTAGCGCCCTTTCAAACGCACTAGAATTTCATTGAAAAGGGATCCGATGAAATAACTCACGCGCATCGTTCGCGGTCACGCAATGAAATCTTTTGAAAATTCAAACAAATAATATTTATCGTTCCTTTGGTAAAACGAAAGAGACGTTATCAACGTGACGCTTGTTGTCGTTATCATAATGAAACACTTAAACATCTTTCGTGGCAGCATTTCTCTTATTCATCACTAGTCGCGTAATGTACAGTACACAACCCGAGTTTACAACATTACAGTTCACAAAACGAAACTCAAAATAATAAATTTCCAGAAAATTTGAAAAAGTGAATATCAAACAAACACGCTTTCACTGTGCTTGACGGATGACTTGTCTTTTATTTTTTCACGAATACTGAAATAACAAAGGAAGAGAGAATGAACATTGCATGAAAGTGAAATCCTTGTGATAGTTTTTTATTTTGCCGTTTCCGTGCGATTAATTAAATAGCGTTTTAAATGTTGATTATAGCCATAATATTTGTTCGGAGAAGTTTCAAGATATTCAAAAATGCATCTTTAAATGTAGGAAGATGAGTGATTAATCCACCTACAAGTGAGATAGAAAATTTACTTTTTCATCAGATTGAGATAGACGCATGGTGTCTTCGGCAAAATTTTAGGTGATCTTATAAAAATAAACTTTGCCGAAGACATCATGTTTCTATCTCTTATATATTACGAGCAACATAAAGTTTTCTATGAAGAGGTACTGAAAATCACAATTTTCATTACAACTTTTTTCTCAGATTTTTCCGAATTTCCAAACCTTCTCCAAAATTATCAGTCATCTCAATATACATGTTTATGCTGAACATTATCATTTTTTATCTCCTAAAATAAAAAGTTATTTGACATATTTCGATATTTTTGGGGATACTTTCACCTCAACCATCTCAAAATTACGCAATTTGACGCACGTGGCAGTTTCATACGATGAAACAACTATCTTCAGACTTTCAATTAAAGGAACACTGAGATTTCGCGTCTTCCGAAAAAGTTTCAATGTCCGCTTTTAGCCACCCACGTGTTTCTGTGATAAGGGGCCATCCACATTCACCGCTTCCATTTTTTGTTTTTAGCCTCCTGAGCCTCTTCAGAAAAATGCCCCATGGGGACCAGAAAGTGCTTCATTACTGCCGAACCATGATTGATCTACAGAAATTACTGGTAACTCTCAGCGAAGTACTAAGTGCTTGAATTATTGTCAAAGGTTTGCCTGTAGCTGTAGCTAATGATTCCGCCATTTTTCAATGCCTTCCGAGAATATTTCATGTATCCGAGAATATTTCATGACTTCTGTTCAGCTAACGATAACTGTAACCATTGTTGTCATTTTCCTCAGTAGTGATGGGAAAGTTATCGATATTTATCGTTAATATCAATATTTGCTTCATATCGATAATATCGTTAAATTTCAGCGCTAACGATAATTATCGATAAGTCGCAGGCGGCAGTACAGGTGGCACAAAGCATGCGAATTATTTCGTGTACTTGCAAAATACCACATAGTGGTTATCCAAAATAGCCAATTATTGTTTCCAATTCTCTACTGGCCGAATAGACTTCGGTAAAATTCACAAGTGAACAGACATTATCCTTGCTTTTGCGACCTCGCACACCCAGCAAAAATTACCGATAATTTATCGATAATACCGATAAGACATTGGAGACTATCGATGTTATCGTTAACGATTTTGCTCGATATTTCCCATCACTATTCCTCAGTATGTGAAAGGAGAGGAGAAAAAAATTCACCGCGCACTTCCCTTCCAGTATGTGCCTGCGTGTAACAAATGCTTTCACCACACTGCTTCTTTCTCCACTCCAAAGTGTCTCAACCAGCTTACAGAGAGACAAACACACTTCCAGCTCACCCCACATCTGATGGAAACAAGAGGGGTGAATCACTGTACAGAGAAAACGCAGAAGTACACAACAGTGTCCACTGGCGAATAGTCCGGAAGGTGAAAAAAAATCTACCGGGCAAATATGTAGTCCTCGTGTAGCTACACTGCGAAAACGAATTTTACCAGAGTAAATTCGACCGGCACGAGCGGCACGAGCAACGCAGTCTATTTTTTCTCTCCCAATCTCTTTTCCTCTTCTGCCATGCTCAAGAAATCAACTGTGAAGCGCACCGCAGATAGCTCTGCAGTGTAATTATTGTGCGTGATGTCCACACGTGTGAGAAAGTACACCATAGTTCATTGTCTCGCAAGAGAGAGATTTCAGATTTCACCGCAGTGCGTTCAGGTGGCTCAGCAGATAAAAATAGTTTGTCGCTCTCTTCTAGCATAATCGTTGATTTGCTCTTCAGTGTGACGGCAGTTTTTTCGCAGTGCAAGATGTTCTCCTGCACTCTAGAGGTTTTCTGAGGAGAAAAGACAAGCATGACTGTAACCTATCAGCACAGAGAGCATGATTGAATATTTTTTGCAGTATAAAGCATGCAACAGCCTACTATTCTGCAATTACTGTTTGCCTAGATATATTTGGAGACTACGCTGAATAGTTTTGAAATTACATACTACTATTAATCAATCGAAAAGGCAACTTACATACTCTTACATACCAAAGTGTGTACCTTTATTTGAAAGTCTGAAGATAGTTATTTCATCGTATGAAACTGCCACGTGCGTGAAATTGCGTAATTTTGAGATGGTTGAGGTGAAAGTATCCCCAAAAATATCGAAATATGTCAAATAACTTTTTCATTTTAGGAGATAAAAAATAATAATGTTCAGCATAAACATGTATATTGAGATGACTGATAACTTTGTAGAAGATAGAGGGAAATTCGGAAAAATCTGAGAAAAAAGTTATAACGACAATTATGGTTTACAGGACCTCTTCAAAGAAAACTTTATGTTGCTCGTAATATATAAGAGATAGAAACATGATGTCTTCGGCAAAGTTTATTGTTTTGAGATCACCTAAAATTTAGCCGAAGACACTATGCGTCTATCTCAATCTGATGAAAAAGTAAATTTTCCATCTCACTTTTAGGTGGATTGATCACTCATCTTCCTTCATCTAAAGATGTATTTTTGAATATCTTGAAACTTCTCCGAACAAACATTATGGCTATAATCAATATTTGAAACGCTATTTAATTAATCGCACGAAAACGGCAAAATAAAACACTGTGTGATGGTAGAAAAAAGCATTGACGTTTATAGTGGCTATTTTTCACTTTCATGCAAAAGCACTGAAATTTTTCAGACCTACACAACAAAACAAAAAGCAAACCACTAAATGAATAATTGACATTAAACCTAATATGAAATTTTTTGCATTTTTTTGCGAAGAGTATTGTTATAACTGAAAGGTATCGCGTTGCTCGAAAAATATATTCATCGCAAACAGTTTTTGTATTCATTGTCGTTTTACAAAATATTTTGGTTTGTTTTTACGTAAAATAATAAATTTCATAAGCTTTAAGTAATAATCATGCTAGCGTACTTCGATTAATAAACATGCGCTTCTCATGGTTTAAGGCTTTGGTTACAATTTCGAACACACTTCATCAAGGTCGAACTCAAAACTCTCAAAAAACTTTTATGCAACGGCAAATTAAAAAAAACACAGACTCGAAAAATTAGTCTGTAATATTTGCATATTCAGTATCCCTTCGTTTGAGTCATGCATGCGTTACAGCAAGAAGATAGTTACACGCTATCAGAAAACGACGCATGTGCGTGTTCTCTGTTTTTATTTGTAGTATTCGTTTCTCCCTCCCAGGTTGTATCATGCACTGCAACCCGATACATTTTGTAACACGACACCATCGCTAAATTTCGCTTTTTCAACCTTCGATGGCATACGTTCAGATATCTGCTCTGCTGTAAGTTCTTGAAACCTGGTTCCTTCTAGACATTTGTTCCGGAGCCAAAATCCAACAAAATGACATATTACAGCATAGAAAACACTGAATTTTTAGCGAAATGTTTCCAAAAACATTTCGGTGTGTCAATGGTGTCGCGTTACGAAAATGCGAGCTTTGTAAATGTGGGTATAATGTTTAGTTTTAGTCATACTATCTTCGGCAAAGTTGTTGTTAAAGTAATACCAATAAGTTTATGCTATGACATTTACATTTAGTTCAATGTTACGCCGATGGGGGCGTTTCAGATTTATATTGTTTTACCACTCATCGTACTGAGAATGGTTTCCTTCATAAAAAAGCTATATCTCATTCAGATTTTAACCTTTTTTGATACAGTTTTCCTTGAAGTCAAGGAAAAACAAGCAGTTGATGCAAAGCTATCATTCCGCACCCTCCACTTTTCGACTGGCAAACAAAAATAGCTGTAGCTTTATGAAACATTGAGCCCTTTTACTGAAGCTTCGGGGAGCAACTCGTCTCGTTAGGATTTTTCTGCTACAATCTTACTCAAAATTGCACTCAAATTGCAAATTTGTTGAGGTTTGCCGTAGCTTGCGTGTTGTGAATTCCGGAATCCGCGTAAAAAAACCGCGTAAATTCCGAAATCCGCGTGAAAAAACTAGCGTTAATTTTGCATTCCGAGTGAAGGGAAACCGAAATCCGGGCAAAAAAAATACCGCGTAAATTCCGGAATCTGCGTAAAAAAAACCGCGTAAATTCCGGAATCCGCGTAAAAAGCGTTAGCTTGAGTGTGACATCACATTTCAACTAACAAAAATAAATAAAAAAAGTCACATACCTAACCACAGAGATCAACTCAGAACTTTATAATATTTGCATCATTCATTTATAGTTCTACGATCCCTTTTTGCTTAAGATTTGCTTAAGATAAAATAAATGACAATTTATCTCTCGCTAAAAAAGGATAATGTTCTTTAATTCCGTTTTACCGTGCATGTTAATTTATGAATGACAGTGCAATTTCATTAATTTTCAGTGTCTCTAAATCCAATCAATACAAAAATTGTGACAAAACGTGAAGAAAAATGCTTGGTTATTGCAACATGTGGAGAAGATTTGGATTGCGAATTGATTGAAGAAGAGGAACTAAATATTGATGGTTTTTCAAAAATCAGCAATGATGCTGCAGTTAATGTCTCGGCTTTCTATGTCGTCGATATGCGCTCCATCAGCAGCATCCTTGGACTAAGAACTAAACGCCTTTTCCAGTTATCTTTTATAACCTTCTTTTCCTTTTAGTTTCAGTTTTTCTTTCAGTAGAATCGTTTTTATTAAGAAAAAATACTTTCCTAACAAATTTCTCGATTTTCAATCAATTATCACCATAGAAGGGGGATGGGGATATAAAAACGTGACGTAATTAAGGGGGGGGGTCAAGGAAGTTGTGACAACTTGTGACAAGGGGGAGGGGGGAGTTAATTTTTTCCAAATTTTGCGTGACATCATTAATGGACGTCCCTTATTCATTGGAAACAAAATAAAATTCTAAATTCATTGAAGAAATGCCACTCATGATAAAATTGAAATAATTCAAAGAACTAGAGATGAAGAATGTAAAAAAACACAAAAGGATGTACTTTAAAATCGTTGAATTATTCGGCAAAACCTATAAAAGTTACGATTTTACAATTTAGAACAAATCATTACTTCCCCTCGAGGGGCGAGACAGCTTTTATCTGAGTTACTCTTATGCTTGGGAGTAACTCTAATTTACTCAATATTACTCCGAAATATCCAGATGATTCACATCTTCGATTACCTTGAGAACAAGAAAAATGTATGAGCGGTGAGACCGAGTAACATTCATATTTATATTCGCGGTGGGGAGAAGGTTTTAGGATAGATATTCAGAGACACGAAAGATATTCAGATTTGCTCTTTATTTTTCACGTTTTCTCAGAAAAACTCAAATTTACTCACTTTTATCTGAGTTACTCTTTTGCTTGGGAGTTACTCTAATTTACTCAATATTACTCCGAAATTCTCAGCTGATTCACATCTTTGATTACCTTGAGAGCAAGAAATATATATGAACGGTGGGACCGAGCAACATTCATGTCTATATTTGCGGTAGAAAAAATGTTTAAGGATGGATATTCAGAGACACGAGAGTTACTCCGATTTGCTCTTTATTTTTCTGGTTTTCTCAGAAAAACTCGGAAAACTCAAATTTGTTCACTGTCTTACCCCTCGCTTCCCCTTTAAAATATGGTAATATCAAATACTAAACATGAAACTACAGCATTCAGTTGCGTAATATTTGTGACTTAATCTAGACATTATGAAAATTACAGTTTTACTGTTTCAGTTTGACCGGCGGATATTCTGTTCAGATTTGCTTCTCTTCCTTCACAGTAATTGTTCACCGCTCTGTTATTGGGAGGAAAAATATGTGCACGGGTTTTCTCATTTCTGATTGTAAACTTCTTGACCATTTAACGCTTGATGAATGTGATCGGCATGTCTTTCCTAATGAAAGCAACGTGCATAGTAGGGTGCCTTGAAAAGGTGCTGCTTGAAATTAGATTAAAAGAATTGTTTCCAACAGATCCTCTATCCCGCGAAGACTCTCATTGTTGTAATTTTTTATTTCTTTTTACACCTCTCTTTGCGCATATTCCAGACTCATAAATTCACATCTTTCTGAGGCGGCTTGCCTTTTCCCGGTCTTATTGAGTCATTCACCGGCTTCAATGGGCAACGATCAATGAGATTAAAATACCAAAACATAATGTTTAAATCAAACCACTGCAGCAGGCGTCCGGTGATTATCGTATCTCTTTTTCTTAGCTGATATGAAGATGTTATTAGGTATTGCGAGACTCTTTCCTACCATGCTTATATATGAAGCGGGAGGATGAAAAGAAGAGACGTAAAAAATCATTTATATAATATAAACGTCTAAACCATGACAGTTAATCATAAAACATCCTAATGTTATAATTATCTGTATTTTTACCAACCTTCAGCAGCATGGTACCTTTCTTCGCGGCTTTTCACAAAAAAGATGTTGTTATGTTTCTGTGCTGCAGAAATCAATTAGTTTCGTCAGATCGTGCCTGACATTTTTATAGTTACGCAGAATAGTTACAAGAACTATTATAAAGGTATGATTGCTTCTACTCGACGAATTTGGATTTTGTGAGTACTAATAGCCTTTCTACAACCAGTTGAAATGAAATTTCTTAATCAACTTATTAATTAATTGAAATTCAATTATGGATTATAAATATGATAGAGTTAGACATCATTTAATATACGCTTCTCTTTTGGACATCCACCGAGTGAAATTGCCTTGTGAAAATATGTTCAAATGAAAAAATTTCAGTGGTTTTATTTAGGCAGCATCCACAAGTTACGTAACACTCACATGGGGAGGGGGGTTCCTTGAGCGTTACAATTTGTTACATAGGAGAGGAGGGGAGGTAAGATCAGCGTTACGTAACACAAAAACTCTGGAGAAACTCTCCAAAAGGGAGCATCGTTATCAAGCAAATCCTTTCACAGCGTTAGGTAATTTTTATTAGGGGGGGGGGGGTGTAGGCGTTACGTTTCGTTACATATGAGGGGGTGGCGTACCAAAAATTGTTTTTTGCGTTACGTAATTTATGTACGTCGCCTTACAACTTGTCAAAAATTTTACAACATTATATTTATCGTTCAACGGAATGTTATTTGAATACGGTTTCGAAATTCTGCAACACAGCTTACGTCACTGGTTGTAACTATTTACCGTTATAAATTCCTGTTGAATTTGTGGTTGTGGTTATGGTTAAGTTTGTTTTGAGGCTTATGTCAAAAAGCTTATGGCAAAAAAATGAAATATATTCTTAATTTCCTTGGAAAAAATAGTTTTGTCTCGCAAAGTGACTTACATACTCTCATTACTCATCAATTATCATTGTTAAAAACTATACTGGATATGAGAGATCAATGTGTTCTCTATTTATTTTTAATGGTTTATTATTTAAAATTTAAATCATAACTTTTAAAAATTGATCAAAATTTAGTTGTAAGCGGATGCCGTCGGGCTTGAGATAAAACATGTTGAATCGAGATTTGATTTTTCAGCGAAAACACAACTAATTCAGGTTTTAGATCGACTGAATGATATATCGTTTGTTTCCAATTTTTCTTGCAGTTTCACAAAGATGGGTGTTTAATTTTCAGTTAAGCACAAAAGTGCGCATAAAGCTAACGCTAAAGTTTTTCATATCTAATATATTATTATCCAGTTTCGATAAATTTTTGAAAGGGTATCCGTTTTCGAGATTCTAAGTTACATAATTTTTTATTCACAAAATGTTTATTTGCCACGGTATGACTTAAATAATTATTTACCGGAGGCATCTATACCTAATTTTATACTAACAGAAGTATTTTATAAACTACGGGCACATTTTACATCCTAGCTACCGACTTCGAGCCAAAATAAAATTTAGAACTAAAACTAGCATTTTTTAAATCAGTGGTTCGATTGATTATATTGGCATTTTATAAAAAGCAAGTATGCCAGGATATCACTAGTCTGGATATGCAGTTGAGTGTTTCGGGTCCTGAGGGAGCAGAAATCTGGCGTCACGAGACTCAGCGCACAATCAAACTACATGTTCAATACCAAGGTAGCCCAATCCACAAACGTTCGTGAGCATAATACCAAAGATGACTAGAACAAGATACCTGACTCTTGCAGAATTCATCGGACATGATTGTCGCTGCGCGTGAGCGAAAGTCGAACTAATTTATACACTGTTAATATGATGTATACTTAACGTCAAAATCAACTGACGACAAGGCCAAGACATGGCTGCTGAAAGGTGAAACAATTTTTTCAGTATCCATGTGGACGACTGTACAGTGCATCCGGAAAATGATAATAATGTGTACGAATGTTTAGTTCTCAAACAGAAATTCCTGATAACCGCTATGAGCACGCTCTACAGTCAAGTACTTCACTCTTGCCGAGGTTAATGAAGCAAAAATCGGGTGCCCCGATGAACCTGACTATATGCATAATGGTACTGAAACCTGGCTTGCGACGTATCAAACTTTAAGTTTTGGTAGAATGGGACCTGAAAATAAATATAACTCCTCAATATAAACCTCCTCTCTGACAGTCAATTTCACACTTTTCTTTTCGTACTTTGAAGTGCAAAAAATATGGCAATAGGATTAAGCGCAAAAAATGACAATATCATTAATCTGCATGTTATCTTAAGCGTCGAGCTGACCAAACTGCTATACCTTTTTCATATACAATCTTGGACAGCTCAACGATCGATGACGGACTATGCACGATAAATCGGTTTTGCTCATAGTAACAATTTTATGAGAATTTAAGTCATCAGATGGCAGCACTAACCGTCGGAAATCGGTCGTGTTCAAAATGTATGAAAAATATGGGAGTTAGGTATCTTGTTCGGGATATCTTTGATAATACGCAGTAGATATGCGCCTAACATAATCCGAGACATCCAATATAATCGCCTTACACATCCAACCCCCGAAACCAAGGCTAGGCGAATACCAGATACCTTGGAGATGACAGTGCAGCAGCATTTTACCCAATGCTCCATATTCCACGCCAATTGACGAATATACTCTTTAAATGGAAAGTTAATTTCTCCGTTAAATCGTTATCCGTAGTAGAACAATATAAGGGACTTACACCAAGGTAACTACGGAAGAAGTCACCGATAAAGCACTCATGTCTTCTCGTAATTCCCTCAGAAAATGCGGAGAGTACCTTGCATTCTTCATCCATCGGAGAGCTAAGGTATGCTGAATTGTAGCCAATTGCGATTCAAACAATGACAGGATTATTGACTTAAGTTGTTATTGAAGATACCGGAGTCAACGGATCCGTTAAGAAGTGATTGGTCAGTGAAGATCGCGTTGTCGCAGTTGATGTTTTCATATTCATTAAAATATTTTATGGGTCTGCTGCACGCATAGAATGCCTAATGAATTCCCAGGATGCGCTCCACACCATGATCAAGTTATTGCCCGAAGAACATTTTATCAATTACTAATATGACTTTCCCAGGTAGCGTCTAACTAAACTTGTCACATCTGCGGATTTCTCTGTAAATCTACGGATGTACAGTAAATTTTTAGACGGACTTCGGTAAAATATCTATACATCTTTATAAACATTTTTAAGTATCTATTGAAGCTTTTTAGAGGTTTGACTGAAGCCCGTCTAAAGGCGGCACTGGGCATTACAGGGTGAGGAAAAATTATCCGTGTTCAATGTTCTAGTCATAACTTTATTATTTCAATACTAAACAACAACATGTTTATACAAAATGTAGATACATTAGCATGGTTTGTAATATTTACATCACGGACTCGAAATGCCTATCCGTGGCTTCAATGCACGCCTTCAATCGTTTAGGGAAATTATCGACGATGGACGATAGTTCTTCCACAGATATTGCATCCCAGGCTTTGGTTAGACTTGCTTTCAAATGATCCAATGATTTGTGTGGTTTAGTACAGGCTTTGGATTAAAGAATAGACTAAACGGAATAGTCCATTGAATTTAAATCAGGAGAGTGGCCTTCAAGCCATTTATCTTTAGTTAAATATCTCGGAAAAAGTCTGCTAAAGGGTTCCAGTGTTTTTTTCGTTGCAAACGATGGAGCCCAAGCTTGTTGTAATGTCCATTTAGTTTTACCGAAATGTACACGTCCCTTAGGTGCCACTGTGTCGGTTAAAAGCTTTTGGTAAACAAATTTATTGATTTTTACACCCTTTTCAATGGATATTAAGGGGGTTCTACCGGTAGCCGTAATTCCCGCCCAAACCATCACCGAAACTGGCTGATGTGATCGAGCTACGTTCATACGCTTAGAAGAGCTTTTAGGCAAATACTGACGGTCATTTTGGTGATTATGAAATTGCTCCACAGTGAAAATTTGCTCATCGTTGAGTCTATCGATGAATTCTTTCAACAGAATCCTCGGTTTTCGGTACCGACTTTCTTTCATTCTTTTATTTAGGTAATGATTTTTTGAAAATTTGTAACAACGTTATCCCAAATTCTTGTGAAGAATAGTTCGTACAGATTTCGGTTCAATTTTTAATGATTTTGCCATTTTTCGAATTAACGAATATTTATCCGGCTCCCAGGGGTCCCAGCGGCTCTTTTTCTGCCTCTTCCTGAACGGTTCTCTAAATTTCCCAGCTCATTATATCGTTTTATAACGTCTCTAAAGGTTTGTATAGGCATTTTTAACATACTACATTACATAAAAGCACACTGTTTCAAAGGAGATTTCGTGGTTTTGTTTGCACATAGCCAAGGTTAAAAATTGCAAAAAGCTAATTTTCAACATCTGTCAAATCTTAGTTATACACTGAAACAAAAAACACGGAGAATTACTCCTCATCCTGTAGAGGGTTAAGTTATACTGAGCTGGTTCGTACTCTCTAGAATAAACTACTATAACAGCCTTCTCCGTAGGGAATTCGATACCCAGCTGTAAAGCTCGAGCAGAAGGTATTTCGCTCTGGTTTCTGTAACAGAAACCACACTGTTGTCTTTATTTCTGGGAGTAATCCTCCATAACGAATACGTTAATTAGGGCGTATAATACATATAAACAATGATGTTGAGATCAACATTTGAAATAAGCAAAGTTTTATAGATACTCGACTAAAAATATTTGTACTATCAGCTTGCTTGAAAAAGTATGTTTTGCTTGAAAACAAAGCTGATTTCTCACCTAGACACCATGTGTGGACACCAACCGTCTGTTGTGATATCCTTTATATCAGTAACAGAAAATTATTTGACAGAACCTCCCTGTCTCCATAGATCAACTTCTTTATTCTTTTCTCTTCTGGAAGGGAGGGCCCCCATACAAAAGAAATACAAATTTTTGCATAACTCGAGAACTAACCGAGAAAATGGGGCCATACTTGACTTGTTAATGTATTAAGAAGCAAGAAATATTTTTGTAGCAGTTTGACACCCCTCCCTGCTCTGGAAGAGAGGGCTCTTGTACAAACGAAACACAAATATCTTCAAGCAAATAGAACCGAATTTAGCATGTGAAAGTTTTTATGGACAAACAATACAGCTCAAAATGATCGAATATCACCCAATATGGGTGTTTCCGGAACCAGAATAACGCTCAGAGGCCTAAAACAGACTAATCATGCCATTTTGAAATCCAAAATGACGACTGTTTCTGTTCTTGAAATACCATTCCATAAGCGTATTTCCGTAATCGTGACGATGCATAGACAGCAAAAATCTACCTCATATACAATTTTGAGTCACCGTGACTTCCGATGTCTGGAAAATGGCCGAAAGTGGCCAAACATCATCCAAAATGGGTTTTACCGTAATCGTGATGATGCACAGAAGCCAAAAATCAACCTCAAACACCATTTTGAATTCTGAGATGGTGGCTTACGGTTTCTGGAAAATGGCCCAAAAAGACCCCATCCCACCCCATTTACCATCCAAAATGGTTATTTCCGGAACAAGAATGACGTTCTTGAGACCAGAAATGAACTCCATATGCTTTTTTTTGAAATCCAAGATAGCAACTTCCGGCTGGAAAACAGCCAAAAATGGCCGACGACTGATGGTCAGAGGCCAGAAATTGATTCCATACGCCATTTTGAAATCCATGTTGACGACTCCCTTTTCTTTTAATCAGCTGAAAATGAGCGAATGTCATCAAATGTAAGTATTTTTAGAATTAAAATGATGTACAAAAGCTAAAAGGCAAGAATGCCTTCATTTCGGTAAAACCACTCATTTCAAACGATTTTTAATTTGAGTTGGAACGTACCCAATGTCCGATTCGTTATGCATTTGCAGACAATAAACAAACAGAAAGTTAAATTTTGGCTGTAGGTGATATCAATTTAGAGTGTTCGAGACAAATCAAATAAAAAAAAAACAAGGGTGGAACGAAGTTTGCCGGGACAGCTAGTGTTGTATTTCCGGGAATATCGGTGAAAATCAGGGAATTCATTTGCGACACCTTAAGACTATCTTGATGTCTCGATTATAAAGGTTTCCTGAAAAGTTCGTAACAACATCCCTGAAGAGGCAATTTAATGGTCTGCTGTGAGTAGGGACGATGTGGTACCACCGATGTTACTACGGAATCGACTCTTTTCTTTCCGATACTTTATACTTCATCAATCATTCACTTTGACGCTTTCTATAGAACTGTTTTCGTGAAGATATGAATCCCGCCATTTCATTGTCAATGAGCAATAAAATTTTTGCACAAATGTACACACCAAATTTTCATTGCTGGAAACCAGCAAAATTTTGCTGATTTTTTGTGTGCTGTGTTTCCAGCAATCTGTTCAGCAAAATGAAATTTGCTGATTATTTAGTTGTGCTCAATTGCATAAAAGTGACAGATCGTTTGTAGGGATGGGAAATATCGACTCAAACGGCTATCGATAGTTATCGATAAATTCCCTAATGCCATCGATAACTATCGATAATTATCGATTGTTTGACAACTAGAACCAGATGAAGAAAAACAACAAAATGTTGCTCCCGTTGTGGACAGGAACAATATTTAAAAGTTTATTCGCGCACATAATTCGCACTTAGGCGAAATCTTGTCGTTGTCCGTATAAGGTAGAGTGAGCGAAAATGAGTATCCCTCAATTTTCTAACAATTTTAAAGAGGATTTCATGTGAAAGCAAACAATCATCGAATTCTCTTTAAACAAAGTCTAGGCCAATATATTTTTTCAGTTTTGGCATCATTGTGAAGTATAAATGCCAATGCGAGGAAAATATCAATAACTATCGATAACGCGGAAAGCTTAACGATTCTATCGAAAGCCGGCAACTATCGATACTATCGATAATTATCGATAGGTTTCCCATCCCTAATCGTTTGTTGCATATTCAGTAAAACAAAATATAACTTGCTGGTTGTCAGCAATGACAATTTGCTTTACATTCAGCAAAGCATAAATCAATTTGCTTGTTAACCAGTTAGTTCAAGGGAACCATGTTTCCCTCAGGCACCAGCTTCCATCCGCCCATCGGATCATAGCCAAATTACTGTTGAACTAGAGATGTATGATCATCATTTCAACTTTTAGTTTCACCTAGCCCAATAGTGACTTAGACATAGTCCCATATCCGCTATCAGAAGCTCAGCGATGATCCCGTACCAGCTGCACAGCGATTTGGCGCGTTTTACTAATGACAGCTTGACGTAAAATTTTTCAACATATCAATTCTTTCGCTGGATTCCAGCAAACATTCATTTACTGTTTTCTGTTCAGCAAACAGTTTTGCTGTATTTTTCGCGAATCACTGAATCGATGACTGGTTTTCAGTAATTTTATCAATGAAATACTGGTTTACAGCAAAAATAAAATTACTGAACGAAATTCAGTAAATGGGGAGCTGCGTAGCCACAAGGTTACAGAGTCCGCGTTGTCAAGCGAATTCGAATCTTAGTAGAATCAGGCCATTCGATGTCAAAACTGGACTTGAAGTATGGGTTCATTCTCAGGCTCCCCAACACTTACCCTTCCTTTACGTTGAAATCTATAACACCTTTGCGTGACTTTCTCTTAACAATACATAAGTCCCTCTTAATAATAAAACTGGCAAGAAGGACGCTCTCCAAAGAATTATAATTGGTGATATTTGGCAAGAGGAACAAGCATCGGTATAGTAGAACAGTAAGCGGGTAAAGGGAAGAGTATCACATTGCACACAAGCACTGATAAACAATAATAATAAGCATGCCACTTCTCAATAGCGGTGTTGCTAATAATAGGAGTGCGGGATACAGCAGACACCCGGGCATATCTCACAATAGATCTACGATTCTGGTCGCAGTGAGGAAGTCCATACAGAAAAAAAATTCAGTAAATTGTAGAACTGAATTACAGTAAACTTTTGAAAAAAATGCTGTGATTCAGTAAACAAGTGGTTTACTGATACACTTTCAGCAATGTATTTTGCTGAACCATAAAGAGACATATTGGTGTGTAAAGATTGAAAGGGTAGTTCGAAAATTATCAACTAACTTTGTGAAAAGGTGGCCGGGGCAATTTTGCAAAAAAAAAAAATCGCCGGGCGTTAGAACAAAGCACATGTCTGTCTTACCCACCCTGTCCGTCTTTCCCCCATCCCCTCTAACTTTTCGTGTAACTTTCACGGGAGCGAAAAAAGCTAAAAGCGGCATTTTTGTGTATTATTTACAATTTTCGTTTCTTGAATATATTGGCATTCGGGGTTCATTTGTAAACTTATTTTAGACATAAATGTCGGATAAAATGATAATATATTCAACCTTTGTGAAAAAAACTTGAAGAAAAAATAGAATATTTTTTGCACTTAATATCATATGAGACATTTTTGAGATTATTCATAACACATACGTCACTTATGAGAAGAGTTGCTCTATGAATAACTCCCATTAATGCACTGAATGAATGAGTTTGGTTCTGCATTTCCAAATATATAAGGGGCCATCCACATACCACGTGGACAGATTTTTAAAGATTTTGACCCCCCCTCCCTCCCCCTCCGTGGACAACCGCCCATATAATTTCTAAAAAAAATTGTATGGACCGTGGACATTAGCCAACCCCCCCCCCCCCCCAAAAGCTGTACACGTGGTATGTGAGCCACCTAAGTAAATTTATTGCGTAGTATATGAACAACCCATGAACCGAGTGCATAAAGCAGAAGTAGAAATATATAAAAACAGTTTTTAAACTATTTCTTGTGAAAATGTAGAAGAAATATGCGATAGATAATGGATAACGACTGATTCATATTCTCGTGACATTACTATGGAGCGAGAATACCTTTTGCGAAAAAATTAGCGTTGTAACGTCACGAAAAATAAAAGCTTCTCAAAAATAGATGTTAGCAGTTATCAGCACTCTAAGCACGGCGAAATATTAAATTAGTATGTGTTATCAAATCATGGAAGAACAAATCGTTATGAAATTCCAAACAGAGCAGAGCTTTTGACTTTTCGCAGAAAAAGCTCGAAACCTCCATTCCTCGGGCGTTGTAACATCACGTTACATTATCACTCCCCAAAATGATATCAACAAGTTAAACAGATGTCTTAAAGATTATTCTTATAGACTATTTTGTTTACTTTCCGAATCTGTAACAATATTAAAGGGTTTCTAGAAAAGAAATGTCAAGTAAGAGTAAAAATTATGCCAACAGATTTGAGAATAGTCAAACTGTTGTAACGTCACGATAGAATGTGTCAATTGTGATAATTTAAGATAAGTGGATTGTTAGATAAACTCATACCTCGGAATTAAATGGGAGCTCCAAAAACTCAACACATGCATAATATTTTCTATTTTTCATTATGTTTTCAATGATTTTTTATCAATAGATTACAAATCGATTGCTTCATAGTACCAAATTTCTACGAATTAACTTACCAATCTTACAATTTTTGCGTCCTACTCAGTCTTACGCAGTATGTGAATCTTAACCTTCTAGCGCCCAAGTTAATTTTTAGACGGACTTCGGTAAAATCACTATGAATATTTATTAACATATTTTAAGCATTTATTGAAGCTTTTAGAAACCCGTCTAAAGGATTCGGTCTCAGGTTCAAATGTTTATGTGAGAGTTTAATTTTTATAGCAGACAAAAAGTTTAAAAGTTATGCATATTAAGGTCTTTTTTACGCGAGGATGCGTTTCAAATTTGTATGGGACCGCGTAACAAAGACTTTTTTAAGTTGGAAATATAACGAAGACAACCGTCCTAAAATGTTTGAACCTCGGTTGAATATGATAGTGGTTAATATTGAAACCAAAATATATTCAATTTTCAGTGTTTACATAAAAAATTGTAAATTGTTTTTGAAAACGGATATATGATTACCTACTTTTGGCCTAAAACGAAAAACGTGATTGAAATGAGGTCGTTATCTTGTACCGTTTTTGAGTAATAGAGAGAAGCAACCCGCGAAAAAAAGACCTTACTGTATAAGATGGAACCTCATTTTTCAAACTTTGTGAGGATATTTTGGATTTGAGCTATAAAGTCACATCTACTTATAACTCTGAATTTTTTATGGATTTTGCAACGGTTCTTTGTAGTGTAATTTGTAGTGTAACAGTGCAAAACTTTGAGCTGTACCAGTCTAGAGTTCAGTTGAGTATAACAGAACTGATAGTAAGGGAGTAATTCTTATTTTCACTATACCCCTTAGGGCATCTTCAGCGGTGGTCCAAATCGTTGTTTTGTTCAGAGTCTATGTGTATATAGAGTCGCGCGAAGAGAAATCTATCGTTTCGGCAACACAGTTTTTGTGCCGTTTGTTGCCAAGAACTATACAGTTCTGTTTTTCACCATGCATAAGCGAATATCATTTTTTGAAATTCTTCACAAGGTACTCAGTTTTGAAAGATTACACCGGTAATGTTTTGTTAAATTTGAGTGAACCAGTGTACAGGTTTAATGTTAGGTTGAAATGTGTAAGTAAAACTTCGGAAAAACACATATTCTTTATTACGCTCAATTACAACACTTTTCATCCACTCCTAACATTATCACCTTGTTTATTTACATTGCTCGGTTGGTACCCTCGTTTGACACTGATTTGGTTCCTTTGGTTTCATCTTTGCGGGACTCTTATTATAAACATAGACTCTGGTTTTGTTCTATTTTTTTGGAACAAACTCAAATTCATTGCTGCACCGGTGGTGTAAATTTTGTTTTATACCAGATCTAAATTGGAAAAATTTGAAACTGGTATACGTTTTGGTCTATTTTTGTCACTTTTTGGAACAAGAAATAGATCGTTCTAAAACCCTTTGTACGCTACCAATAGGTGAGTAAAATGTCATATTTTAATTGAATACCTCATTTTTAGCTATTTCCATTTAAGCGTTTTGTGAGTGTTGGGAAATAAACAAAACAAAGATTTTTCATGATAATTCACAATTCGTTTTTGTGGCTTTTCTGAAGAAGAAAATGAACAGGTTTTGTCGTTTTTGGCTTCAAAAAACCGACCAGCAAAAGGGGGAATTGGAGACCATAACCGTAGTTTCAACTACTTGGTTTGCAACCATCAGCCACCAGGATGACAAATATGTTGGCTATTCGTTATTCGCCTTAATTGTAGTGGGACTAGAGAAGACCTCAAGAGGCCAGAAAAATGTTCCTCGAAGACACTGCACTGAAAACGTTCAAAATGCAGGCTTGTTTTAATATCCTCAAAACCAAACCCAAGTTTGAAGAACTGCAAAATTTTGAAAGATTGATGAGACGAAAACGGGAGATGAACATCTACGCGATCAAATATTTTGCGCTCTCCTCCGAAGCCCTACTTCTAGCAGAAATTTTTCGATCATACTAATCCATCATGAGAAATATCACTGACGCTTGGGTCAAACCGTCAAATATATAAAGTCTTGAGGATATAAAGTGTCTTGCCAAACTAATCGTTTAATGTGCGTAAAAATTATCGAATTTCCGTTTGTTAAATATTTTCAATTCAAGTCTCATAAACTGATAACATGGGGTATTGAATTGTTGGCAGTGTGACAGATGACAGCGGTTTAAAACAACAAAATATATAACACCGGTGCGGAGAACGAAAAGTTGGTCTATATTAGCTGGTTCTATTCAGGTTTCGCTGGTGTAAATCTAGTATAAAGTTGTTTCAAAAATAGACCACCGCTGAAGATGCCCTTAGGGCTCTAACACAAAATCTGCCCAACGTAGTCTTGAGCGTAACACATGGTTGTGTCTCGAACACAATCTGTCTAATATTTCAAACTTTGATTCAACTTGTTTACTGACACTCGTTTAAGAAATCAGTTACATTTTTGATTTTTAGGTCGACAATATAGTGGCAACAGCATGTTTTATTGTATATTATTTGTATTATTTATCTTACTGACGTCTTTTTGAATCATGTAACAATTTGCCCTCGACATGTTAGATACAAGATGCGTAAAATTCTTCGAATCCTTCAACATGGGATAATGTTTGCTAAACTATCTAGAAATCAGTAAAAGTGTATACCTACTAGCTGTTCCGTCCTTAGTTTCAGCACATTAAAGATTTAACAGTATCATACATTTAACATTAAATACTATTGACACATTCTACCGTGACGTTACAACGTTTTGACTATTCTGTTGGCATCATTTTAATTCTAACTTGTATTTTTTTCATGAAACCCTTTGATATTATCACAGATTCGGAAAGTAGACAAAATTTACTATAAGAATGATGTATAAGATATTTGTTTACTTTGTTTATAGTACCTTGGAGAGTAAAAATGTAGCGTGACGTTACAACGCGCGAGAAATTGAGGTGTCGGGACTTTTCTTGCAAAAGTCTAAAACTCTGCTCTGTTTGGAGTTTTATAACAATTTCTTCTTCCACAATTTGATAACAAATAATAATCGAACATTTTGCCATGTTAAGAGTGCCTATAACTGGTAACATCTATATTTGAGAAGCTTTTATATTTCGTGACGTTACAACGCTCATTTTTCAGCAAGAGGTATTCTCACTCCGTTGTAACGTCACGAAAATATGAATCAGTCGATATCCATTATTTATCACATATTTCTTAGACATTTTCATATGAAATAGCTCAATATCTGATTTTATATATTTCTACTTCTACTTTATGCGCTTGGTTTGTGGGGTTATCCATAAACTACGTAACAAATTTACTTTGCCGTTTAATGTTTGGGAATGCAGAACCAACCTTAAACTTGGAGATTTTTAGTGAAGGAATGTGAATTATGATCAAATCAATTCTTTTCATAAGTGACATTTGTATCATAAATATTCTTATAAGTGTCTTATATGCCATTATGTGTAAAACATATGAAATTTATTTTTATTGTAGTTTTTTCACAATGTCTGAGTACTTTAGCAGTTTATTCAGCATTTATATTAAAAACAAGTTTACAAATGTGTCCTGAATTCCAATAAATACAAGAAACCTTTCAAAAATTATAATAATAACACAAAAATGCCGCTTTTTTGCTTTTTTCGCTCCCGTAATATTTCCTTGATTATTTAAAACTCACACTACTTATTCAAAAAAATTCGAGTGCATTTTTACCGCTGAAGATTTTTTCATCTAGACTTGCCCCAAAAATAAATAGCTGGCTTATTCCACGATATGGTGTTGGTAGTTCAAAAATGTTCTTCTCATCGTTAAATGTGGTGATGTCACGTCCCGTAATTGCGATAACCATCACATTCGGAAGATTGGCTTGAGCGATGCGGACGAAGTATTCATTTCATTAATACGATTACCTTGCGTCAATAGCTTTTCTCTTAGGGAACATTCGCATGTTACATGACGCGGAAGTTGACAATTTTCTATCTCCCGTCACGCAATGCATTGTAATATAATATAATAGAATAATATTAGAATTTTTAAGAATGTAACGTTACTCATGGATGACCCATAGTTTAATAATAAAAACATTAATCCATTTTACAAAATTTATTCTCTGTTATATGACAGATGTAACGTGAACTAATTTAGACGCATCAAGTATGTTTTTAAACATAGACGAATATTACATAAGGGGAGAAAAAAAATTTCGTGACGTTACAACGCAAACTAAACCCGGTTGTAACTAAAGTTGTATTCAACCTAGCTGCGATCTGTCAGTATCAAATTAAAGGTATTTTTGAATATAAAAAGAAAACAAAATATTACTTTGATTAAACGTAAGGAATTCCCATGAAGTAAAAAACTGTACTTTTTTCGTGACGTTACAACGCTAAATTACCCCTGTTTTCATATTGGCCTAAGATCAACATATTTGAAATTTCACTTCAAAACCCTTTAGGCATCGAATAATGCACTTATTTAACAGTCATATAACATAAAAAATGTCTTATAAATACATACTCCTGATCATTTGTAACCATTTAAAAAATATGTAACCAAAAACGCTTGTTTTTTGTTAATTTTTCTTGAACTTTGCAATTAGTTTTCTACAGTTTCTTAAACACTTTCAATTTGACATTTACGTTTTTGGAAGGTTCAAACACAATAGAATCTAGGAAAAATATTTACATTGCTGAAATATGCATTTCAAAAATTGGTTTGTTGGTGTAGCTTCGCAGAGAATGTGTCTACTAAAATATAATAGCGTAAGTATATCAGAAAAATTGCGTCACAAAACCAAATATACTCGGAAAGCGAGGAGGAACACTAGCTGTGATTTTTTGATAATCTCCGACAAAGTTAATGTTGTATATCAGTAGAGTTAGGTATAAAATCGAATTATATGCATAACATGGAAAACTTAAGAAATAGGTGTAGTATTTTCATTCCATTTTCCAGAAGGTAAATTTGAATTAGCTCGAAAATGGATGCATTGAAAAATGTTTCATTTTTCGACAGCTTTTCCATACAACTAAATGTTTTTTAGCTTCATAGAGTTTTCGATTATTAACATATAAGTTAACATTCAATGGAATGCTCTACCTAGGGATGGGAAACCTATCGATAATTATCGATAGTATCGATAGTTGCCGGCTTTCGATAGAATCGTTAAGCTTTCCGCGTTATCGATAGTTATTGATATTTTCCTCGCATTGGCATTTATACTTCACAATGATGCCAAAACTGAAAAAATATATTGGCCTAGACTTTGTTTAAAGAGAATTCGATGATTGTTTGCTTTCACATGAAATCCTCTTTAAAATTGTTAGAAAATTGAGGGATACTCATTTTCGCTCACTCTACCTTATACGGACAACGACAAGATTTCGCCTAAGTGCGAATTATGTGCGCGAATAAACTTTTAAATATTGTTCCTGTCCACAACGGGAGCAACATTTTGTTGTTTTTCTTCATCTGGTTCTAGTTGTCAAACAATCGATAATTATCGATAGTTATCGATGGCATTAGGGAATTTATCGATAACTATCGATAGCCGTTTGAGTCGATATTTCCCATCCCTAGCTCTACCACTATGCATATATCCTTACAATGTACAATAACTATTGAGATTGCCACTCACGTAACTTGAAAGCACTGAAGTTTGGATTCAAGAAATTTATTTGATGTATATGATTGGTACAAGTGAAATTGTTTTCATAGGCGTGATAATATGACACGCCCTCGACCGAACATAAATACAATAGCTCACTTTCAGCTTGCCTTTTTATTAACAGGCAGTGTTCAGACGAGAAGTAAAATACGAACAAATTATCACAGTTTACCTTTTCATGCTTCCTAAATTGCTGTATTTGTGAACACCATTGGCACTTACCGCAATATGTGTACATGGCCGGCAACAAACTCGTTTCTGGCGCCCGAGCCTGTAACACACCAGCGACATGTCTAACTTTTGCTGCTGATTTCTGTTTCTGCTTACTACATCCTCCAAGACACTTCGGCTGTGAAAATTTCTTTGGAATGGGACTGAAACGGGTCTGTATTAGCACACAATACACACAGGAATGCGTTCATTCAACCAATACGGTTGAATCAGCGTAGGAAAAGCGTGATTCAAGTATTAGTAACATACATTCATTGGGTTTGGTTGAGAAGTAAATGAACTAAAAGTGACGAACGAACTTTGAATAGCTGTTTCATGATTCAATTTTCATCGCTGATGTAAGGTGGGGCATCATTGCTCTACTTGTGGATATATTTTCAGCATGCCATTCAACATTAAGTAGACCAATTTGTCTTTTGGATTTGAAGTGCATTGGGCTAGGGGTATCATGATTTTTTTTTTTGCATTTAATGCAGTTTATGCTGCACTTTAGGTTTCATTAAAAGTGGGGGTTTTGAACGTTAAAAAGCGTTTTTTTCTACTTTTTTGTATGCACAGAAAATTTAATGTGGAAAAAAATTAGCCAACAGATGTGATTGCTATCAAAGATATTTTTGTGTTTTCCTTTGAATAGGCATAAAATGACCGATTTATGCGGCATCGAGAGGCAGATTAAGCTACCGAGGCTGCAACTGATAATTACATTCAAAATCATCCGGTTTGACGATTTTGAACAAAAAAACGAAGGTCGGATTCATAATATTTATAACAGATTTTCAGAACTGTTCGAATAATGTTGAAATGATTACTGTCCGAATAATGTTGAAATTATTACTGGTCAATTTAAAAACCTAATACAAAAAAAAATATTTTCAAATTTTTTCGGTTATTTATGAGTTTAAAAATTGAATTTTGTTTATTTGGATAACTGGACAATTGAGTACAGGTCGGACTCGATTATATACAGTCTCCGAAAAATTTTCACTATATATAATCGAATCCTGTATATAATCGAATCAAAAAAAAAAATATTTTGTTGTTTTTGAATAAATAAGTAGGATTTTTTTGACTAGCCCCCTTAAAGTCGCAAAAAACCTTACTTACAAAAATATATGTATATATAATCGAATCAGAAAAAAATTTTTTTTTGTTTATTTTGCAAACATCTTTAGTTGTTTTTTAATAAATAAGTAGAATTTTTTTGACTAACACCCTTAAAGTCGCAAAAAACCTTTCTTACAAAAATATATGTATGTATAGATTTCGTAGTTATTCTTTATGTTATTGCAGTCAGCCATGGCAAGAATACTACACCGTGCTGCACGGGTGCCACTTTTGCATAGAAACACTACACGACGTGTATTGCAACTTGCACTGCGTGATGTGTATTGGGTAGATAGTAGATTAGCTAGATTAGAGACTTGCGTATTGGGTAGATAGTAGATTAACTAAAAACATTGCCTTTAATTTATTTAAATTTTTGCTCACCAGTATTGATTTAAATTTTCCGTATGGGTTGCAACACTTTGCCAACCCAACACTCTTTCCCGTTTCCTGAGCGTTACATAATTTGTAAACGTTCCCTCGCGATATTTCTGTTTTAGATCAGCTTTACTTTACTTGAAACATTATGGCTCAAAAAATGTTGCGTTACGTCATATTGTACTGAAGGGAACGTCCATTAATTACGTACCGTAAATAAAAACTATTTTCGACCACCTCTTTCCTTTAGGTAACGCTCTTTGTATAGATCTTCAAAATTTTTAGTATTGATTGCGACGTTTTGTCAGATCTCTACCTCCCCCTAAGCGTTACGTATTTTTGGACGATCCCTATACGACATTGCTGCTTTAGGTAAGTTATATTTAAAATTGAAAAAAAAAAAATTTTTATGATTCGATTATATACAATTTTATATATAACACAGTGCAACAAAAATTGACTTTTTTCTGCCTTGGCTTCCAGATATAATTTTTTTGTGTATTTTTATGCAAAACTGAATTTCCCCGAGTTTGAACATATTTCAACCTAAGGGGCAACAATGGCGCCATTTTGAATTTTTGAGAAATTATGTTGTCAAATCGGCCTTTTAAAAAAATAGAAACCAGAGAGAGTATCTTTACACAATGTAAAGATTGTATTCGTAATGTCAAAGGCTTGTACGAGCCCAAATAAAAAAAACATAAAATTTTAAATTTTAAAATCCAGCATTTCTATAGGGCGTTTCGAATTATTTTAGCACTTAGTTTAGTTTGATACACACAAGTACATACATACATACACGTCAATGCTCATGCTCACACATACATACATACATACATACATACATACATACATACATACATACATACATACATACATACATACATACATACATACATACATACATACATACATACATACATACATACATACATACATACATACATACATACGCGCCATTTTGAATTTTTGAGAAACCGGTAATTTTTGTGGTTTTTTCGACGCCATTTTGTTTTGAGGCCAAATATCAAAATTCTAAGAGTTTGTCCACATATTAGCATCTTTTTACCCATCAAAACAGATCTTAAATCGGACAAAAACTGAGCTCAAAACGGTGATTCTTCGAAACCGGGTGTGGCATAGTTTTAGTACATTTTTCACAAAGCAAAATAATATCGATTATTTTTGAGCATTGATGGTAATTCGCTAATATTTTGAAGTGGTAGTCAAATTATATCTTATTTTGAGTAAAAAAGTCTCAGAAATCGAATGGTAGGTGTCTGATCTACATAAAATGTCAGCAGATAAACCTATTTTAGTATTGTAGGGGAAATGGGGCAAAATCGACATTTTGCTGACATTTTACGTTGATCAGACACCTACCATTCGATTTCTGAGACTTTTTTACTCAAAATAGGATATAATTTGACTACCACTTTAAGATAATAGCGAATTACCATTGATACTCAGAAACAATCGATATTATTTTGCTTTGTGAAATATACTAAAACTATGCCAAAACCGGTTTCGTAGAATCACCGTTTTGAGCTCAGTTTTTGTCCGATTTAAGATCTTTTTTTTTCAAAAGATGGGTAAAACGATGCTAATATGTGGACAAACTCTTAGAATTTTGATATTTGGCCTCAAAACAAAATGGCGTCGAAAAAACCACAAATATTACCGGTTATTTAAAAATTCAAAATGGCGCCATTGTTGCCCCTTAATTTGAAATATGTTCAAACTCAGGGAAATTTATTTTCGCATCAAACTTCATCAAAAAATCATACATATGAGCCAAGGCAAAAAAATTGTTGCACTGTGTAATCGAATCATATATAATCGAGTCAATATATAATCGAGTCTGTATATAATCGAGTCCGACATGTATAAAAATTTAGGTAGAAGTAGTTTGGAGTGTAACGTTTACATTGCATTTTTATCGCTGTCAGTTTTTCAAAAATTTGAAAAAAAATCGAAATTCAGTGCTGATGATGAAGCACAAATGCGGTCAAAATGAATGTTCCATTAATGATCAGGATCACAAGAATATTTACGCGGAATGCCATTGCTTCGGTCAGGCATGTGGCCGAAAAGTTGAATCTGTCCATGTCTTTTGTTTAGATAGCCAAGGACCGAGAGGGACTGCATACGTACAAAGTGCTGCAAGCTCCAAATCGAGACGAACGGCAAAATACGGTACACCCAGATGTTGACGAGCCTCATTGTCTCATCATGGATGTATGTATGTATGTATGTATGTATGTATGTATGTATGTATGTATGTATGTATGTATGTATGTATGTATGTATGTATGTATGTATGTATGTATGTATGTATGTATGTATGTATGTATGTATGTATGTATGTATGTATGTATGTATGTATGTATGTATGTATGTATGTATGTATGTATGTATGTATGTATGTATGTATGTATGTATGTATGTATGTATGTATGTATGTATGTATGTATGTATGTATGTATGTATGTATGTATGTATGTATGTATGTATATATGTATGTATGTATGTATGTATGTATGTATGTATGTATGTATGTATGTATGTATGTATGTATGTATGTATGTATGTATGTATGTATGTATGTATGTATGTATGTATGTATGTATGTATGTATGTATGTATGTATGTATGTATGTATGTATGTATGTATGTATGTATGTATGTATGTATGTATGTATGTATGTATGTATGTATGTATGTATGTATGTATGTATGTATGTATGTATGTATGTATGTATGTATGTATGTATGTATGTATGTATGTATGTATGTATGTATGTATGTATGTATGTATGTATGTATGTATGTATGTATGTATGTATGTATGTATGTATGTATGTATGTATGTATGTATGTATGTATGTATGTATGTATGTATGTATGTATGTATGTATGTATGTATGTATGTATGTATGTATGTATGTATGTATGTATGTATGTATGTATGTATGTATGTATGTATGTATGTATGTATGTATGTATGTATGTATGTATGTATGTATGTATGTATGTATGTATGTATGTATGTATGTATGTATGTATGTATGTATGTATGTATGTATGTATGTATGTATGTATGTATGTATGTATGTATGTATGTATGTATGTATGTATGTATGTATGTATGTATGTATGTATGTATGTATGTATGTATGTATGTATGTATGTATGTATGTATGTATGTATGTATGTATGTATGTATGTATGTATGTATGTATGTATGTATGTATGTATGTATGTATGTATGTATGTATGTATGTATGTATGTATGTATGTATGTATGTATGTATGTATGTATGTATGTATGTATGTATGTATGTATGTATGTATGTATGTATGTATGTATGTATGTATGTATGTATGTATGTATGTATGTATGTATGTATGTATGTATGTATGTATGTATGTATGTATGTATGTATGTATGTATGTATGTATGTATGTATGTATGTATGTATGTATGTATGTATGTATGTATGTATGTATGTATGTATGTATGTATGTATGTATGTATGTATGTATGTATGTATGTATGTATGTGTGAGCATGAGCATTGACGTGTATGTATGTATGTACTTGTGTGTATCAAACTAAACTAAGTGCTAAAATAATTCGAAACGCCCTATAGAAATGCTGGATTTTAAAATTTAAAATTTTATGTTTTTTTTATTTGGGCTCGTACAAGCCTTTGACATTACGAATACAATCTTTACATTGTGTAAAGATACTCTCTCTGGTTTCTATTTTTTTAAAAGGCCGATTTGACAACATAATTTCCTTATTTTTGTCGTCTTTTACACTATTGAATATCACACCGTATTACGTTGTAGGATCGGCATTTGAAATAAAAAAAAAAAAACCTATGCTAGAAAATATATACAACTTGCAGTTTCAACGGATATCTTTATCATCAATCATCTTCTGGTTCGTTGGAAGTATTTCTGCACCGATGAGAGCAGTAATAAGATAATTTCCGATTTCTATCGTGTTCTATAAATGTGGTATATAATTATATTAATTGTATGTTGCAAAGTTTCCTAATGCTTCTGGGTCGAAAATAAGCGTAACAGGATATTGAAACACAATTTCATTTATGCGCGGTCAACTGAATCGACATATCTATTTTTGAATTTCAGTTGTCGCGGTAATCTCCCAAGTTGTCGTGTTTCATTTAAACCTATACTATTATTGGATTTTGAATTCAGAAAGATAAACCTTGCAATATTTGAGGGGATTCGCGTATCATCGTATTCAAATTCCCAACCGAAAACTGCGTTTCTTCCATTTGACGTTAACGAAGTTGAGTATTTTTAAGGCTGGGGATTTGTATTCATGGGCTGCATGAATACCTCTATTCTATTTTACTTTTTGAAGTTGGTATTATATAGTTAATGATAAACAAACTGACGATAATTGTTCAACGGACAATTATTCATATTCTCTGAAACTGTATGTTGAAAAAGTTGTTACTAAGATTTATTTCTCAATCTAAAGTAATTAACACGAATTAATCCACCTAGCGGTGAGACTCAGCCTTTCTCATTCACACTTTATTATATGTTGAAACGAATTTGCCAAAAAACTTCGAATTTTCGAAAAAATACATAGTTTATTCTAAATAATAAAATTGGGTAGCCAACAGCACAATACATCCTAGGATTGCCAAATGAGATCCAATAAAGGTATTTCCACTCTTTGCGTTCCAAGAATAGCGATGTTGCATTTCATGTAAATGAATTTCATAATGATAAAAGTATAATGTATGATATTTTACGTAATATTTTTGAAATGAGTTGTGCTAAAGAGGTAGTAATTAAAGAAATGATTCTCAATTTCGAACAATTTCATTCCTAGCAACGGCGAGAACATTCAACTTGAATAAAAATAATTTTGAGGCCACATATTTTATTCTAAGCAGTTGAAAAAAGTAGCACATACACACACATATACATACATATATACATACATACAAAAAATGATCAGCTCGTCGAATGGTATATGACATTCGGCCATTGGGACCACTTTTATACCTTTGGTTTTTTCAGTGATTGCTATATCTTTCTAGGAGAAAAGCCAAATCTATAATAACACTTGTCATTTAGAGTTCTAGAACCAATATTTGTAATCGGAATTGTTGTATGAAATGTAAAAACGCAATTTTGACATTACAAGTTCGAATTAAAACATTTATTAGTACTAGTACCAGTATAACAATTATTCCATTAATTCACCTAATATTATCGCCCTTTGAAAAAATAATTTCTTGCGTTAGGGGAAACCGCTAATACCACCGCACACTCAGGGGTAAAATTTTACGGTACAAATCGTATTCCCTAATCCTCTGGACCTTCACACTATTGTAAGTTTACCATGCAATTATATTGCGATAAGCTTACAAAGAAATCCAATATCCCACTGGCTGATTCTATTTATTTTTACACGCAGGAGTGAGGCATATTTTATTGCAAATAAATAAGCTATACTTTTGAAGAGATAAAAAGTGAGTCCAATTGATATAAATATTTGCATTAAGAAGTAGAAAATTAAGTACATGCCGCGTGCCATAAACAGTTTCACCATGCAGTGCAGTAGTCACGTGACCGGCGTGATGCAGAGTTGTTTTTCCTGGTTTTGTTTGCCCACTTTGTTACACTATCGACGGTGGTGCCGGCGTGCCGAATTAATCCCTAAGCAATTCTCACTGTTTTACAGAATATGCTTTCTATCACTGTATCTATTAGGAGGCTAACTTTAAGAGGGATAAATTAGCTGATTTAGAGTATATTTACGACTGATAATATGTTGTGATAAGGATATTCGATAGATGTTTTAATTTGATATCCGCTGGGATTGAGGCCGAAGATAACAGTGCCGTTCGTAAGAGATTAATGCTTTTTTGCAATTTCCTTGAATTCCCGATCTAGAGGCTTTAGCGGGATATATAGGACAAAATATCATTTTGCTTGATGATTTATTTGGTAGAGGGGCAAAAAACAGGATAATTTTCGCGCTTAAACTGGTTCGTCATGATGAACGACAGTTTTATTTTGTTATAAACTTTCGTCGCCTTTTTGAGGCAATAAAAGAAAGTGTATTACACGAAATGGTTATTATATACTATCTGAAACAAGTATGCATAGCTAAACCATACCGATACTAAAGGTGTATTTTTACTCACTTTCGGGCTGCTAGTTTACACATTTTCAGCGGCAAAACCTGGGTAATGTCCTTATATTCATTCGCAACCGCAACTATATAATTATCGATCAGCGTCAGTTCTTCGAACATCTTGGTTACGAACCCAGAGGTTTTATAGTTCATGTGTCTGCTCTCATTCCTTTCTGTAGTTTCTTATCTCCTTTGCTTCTCACATTCGGTTGGTTGGTGTTAACCAGTACTCATGATTGAATTATGACGTTGGGCAGGTGATTTAATTATTTTGAATCGAAAGCGATAAATTTTCAATGAATCAAATTATGGGTCTACAGGTAAATGGGAATCCTATTTTGGAAGAAAATATCGCATATTTTTAAAAGTTTTTTTCGTTGAAGCCCATTAAACTTACCTTAAAGATGTAACTTTTAACATTTCATTCGATATGACTAAATCAAGTTGTACTTAATTATGGCCATACATGTAGTTTATTTAGAAAAACAGTTGTGATTCATAAAATAATGAAATTTGCATGGGTTATTCATTATTTACTAAGGCGACATCCATAAACTACGTGACGCAAAAAACCAATTGTTGGACCCCTACCCCCCATATGTAACGAAACGTAACGCAAACGCCTACCCTCCATGAAAATTACCTAACGCTGTAGGAGAATTTGCTTAATAAATGCTAGTTTTTGGAGAGTCTCTCCAGAGAGCAAGATCGCGCCAAATGACCTATGGTCGAATATCGACCATTTTTGATTTGAATGAAACTTTGCACACGTATTTGGCTTAACAAACTGAGCATTCTTCACAGATGGAGAGATTTTTTACACCCATGAGTTACATTCTAAACGGGCGTACGCCTTTTGGCATAGGTTTTATTCGAAGCGTTGTAGCCCAGAAACCGTTAGTTGTATAGAAAAACTGTCTGAGAATGAGTTGTAGGGAATTAAAAATGCACCATAAAAAATATACACTGTACAAAAAAAATTTTTTTGACCAAAAAAAATTAAAAATAAACATGAAATTTCACTAAAAAAAAGAGTTGATTTTTTTTAAATTTTTTTTAAAGAAACTTGACTTTAATACGCAACTTTTAGAAAAAAGTCCAGGATGGAGAAATGAAAAATAATTTTTTTATGGTAGATTAACTTCTAATTTAAACATTTTTCAAAATATTTGTTTTCTGATGATTTTAAAAGATGCAAAGGGTCATTTTGAATCAAAAAGCTCTTGGTAGTAAACATTCTAAAGGCATCGGTTTTCGAGTTATATTAAATTTAAGCTCGAAAAATTATTAATATTTCGGAAAACACACGTTTTTCTTAATGTGTCCATGGTTCTCCAGCAAAAACCATACGTTCATTGGAGTGCTTGATCAAAAATATACAATTCATTCTTTGACAACAAAACGATTGGATAAATCACTCAAGCGCTAAACTTTAGCCTACCTACACGTCCCCCCTTGCCGAATGTTTTATAAAAAAATATGTTTGTCGTTACTTACGCAAATTAAACGAAAACGTTATTGCAAAATTAAAAATATTGAACAGTCAAGCTCATTTTAATACGTCTTTGTAATTCGTGTAGTTATTGGAATGATAGTCAAGCCACCATTCATCCCTTCGTTGTTTACTATTCAGAATCTGGGACACTTAAGAATATCAGCTTCATCATAATACCGGAAGTACTCCATCATGATACTGATGCGATTCAGGTGTTCATTGCCAAATTAATGAGTTTTCTGAAAACAACAATAAAGTTGAAAAAAGCGATATAAATGTCTGATGGAGCCTCACAATATAAAAATAGAAAAAACTTTGCAAGTTCAAAACAAAATATAACGTCGATTCAGAGTGGCATTTTTTGCGACTTCTCATGGTAAAGGCCCATGCGATGCAATTGGTGGCATAATAAAACGAATGGCAGGAAATGCAAGTTTAGCTAAAGAACATGAACATCCCATTACAAGCGCAAAAGAATTGTATGATTGGTCTAATCAGAAAAGTAATAAAAACTCATCAAAAATGTCATTTAGTTGGGTATCATATCAAGAATATGAACAAGGAGTAACAGAATGGAGCAATATTTTCAAAAAATCTATAATAATAGCTGCCACACAAAAGTATTACTCTTTTGTTCCGATTTCAGAAAATAAGATACAAACGAAGCTGTTTTCAAAAGATGACGAATCATTTACTTATGATGTATATAAAATATAAGGTGAAACTAGTTCTGTAAAGTATCTATGTCATAAAAAAATATGTTCCTAAGATAGTAAAACTCGAAAATAAATATTTGATTCTTATATATATTTATATCACTTAGAATATTTAACTCTTTTCTTGAGAACCGTTCGCCCAATCGTTTTGTGTTAAAGAATGAATTGTATATTTTTGATCAAGCATTCCAATGAACGTATGTTTTTTGCTGGAGAACCATGGACAAATTAGGAAAATCCTGTATTTTCCTAAATAATTATAATTTTTCGAGCTTAAATTAGAAATAACCCGAAAACCAATGCCTTTAGAATATTTACTACCAAGAGCATTTTGATTTAAAAAGACTCTCTGCATCTTTTAAAATCATCAGAATACAAATATTTTGAAAAATGTTTGAATGAGAATTTTTATAAAAAAATTAATCTACCTACCATAAAAACATTATTTTTCATTTCTCCATCCTGGACTTTTTTCTAAAAGTTGCGTATTAACGTCAAGTTTCTTCAAAAAAAATAAAAAATAAAAATAAAAACAAACAACTTTTTTTTAAATTGAAATTTAATGCTTATTTTTAATTTTTTTTGGTCAAAAAATTTGTTTTGTCCAGTGGATATTTTTTTATGATGCATTTTCGATTCGCTACAACTCATTCTCAGACAGTTTTTCTATACAACCAACGGTTTCAGGGCTACAATGCTTCGAATAAAACCTATGCCAAAAGGCATACCCCTTTTTAGAATGTAACTCATGGGTGTAAAAAATCTCTCCATCTGTGAAAAATGCTCAGTTTGCTAAGCCAAATACGTATGCAAAGTTTCATTCAAATAGAAAATGGTCGATTAAATTTTCGCGTATTTCCAGGCGGTTTGAAATGATTTTGCTCCAGAGACTTTTTGTTACGTAACGCTGATCTTACCTCCCCCCCTCTCCTATGTAACAAATCGTAATACTCAAAGATACCCCCTCTCCCCCCATGAGCGTTACGTAATTTTTGGATGCCGCCTAATTACTGAATTTGGTCATTTAAAAAGAATCGTCACATGTCACTTAACACTTCTTCCAAACAAAACTTCTTTCTCAAGTTTGATATTACTCTCAAAGATAATTAACGGCTATAATGTGATCTATTCATTTCGCAAATACTACACTGCTATCCTATATTTGTTCATATATTAATTTTATACTTTTATACATACTTTGTCGAGTTTGTTGGGATAATTGCTCGGCCCATAGTTACGATAACTAATGGTTTGATAAAATGGTGCCATTTCCCAAGTAACCTAAAGTTTGGATAAAAATAGAATTCATAGACTTTTAACAATTTAACGATAACGAATAGAATTCTATTCAGCTCAATTTTCAAGTAATTAACCGTACTTTTAAGTTCGCATTTGTTGAATAAACTCCGAGTAGCATGCAAAGCAGCTTCTAAACCGAACTAGAAAGTTCACAAAGGAAACTTCAAAAAAATAAAAATAAAAATCAATTTGCATTTTTCCAATTCCCTCACTCATCATTCGTGTTAGTATAATCTCATGATAATCATTTACTGAAGAAATCTAGATCAGAAGAATAATGCCTGGCTTCATTTATTACTAAATTTCATAATTTTTTTGCAACTTACTAAACATAAGCTTCGAACTCGAGTCCTCCCTCTTTGAAGGCTAAATTCATATCACTGCTCCGTTTCCGTTATATGACATCAGCATCGATTTTACTCGATGTGCTGATTTCCCTTCGTTATCTACACGTGAATAGCTAGGAACATACCGGGTCTCTGTTTCAGTTTGGAAGTTCAGATAAAGTACAGGCAGAACCTCATGCGAACTAGGAACTTCAGAAAAGGCTGACGCGGAACTTTTTCTAAACTTTCAAGTTCAGAAAAAGTACATGCGGAATGCAATGTGAACTTAAGTCTGACAGTTCTCTAGTTTGTTTTTATTTTGCTGCAGTTTGTTGGTAATGTAATTGAAAAAGGTTGTGTACGCAATATTTTCCCTTTCAAACGTTTGTTGAAAATGAAAATTTATTCTGATAAACAGTAGGGTAATCGCTCCATTATTCATCTCAACAGCTTGGTGCACCAATATTCATCTTATTTCTCTCATTTGTCCAATTTACCGTCAAATTTCTACAAATTTTTGGAAGTATATCTATTTGCTTCTCGATTTTTTCAAGGGGCTGAAAGTTTTACGTTGAAAATATGGTAAAATTTGACGTTAAGTTGATCAAAAAAGCGTGATGAGATGAATAAAGGTACTGAGATGAATATAGGAGCGGTTACCCTATATACAAAATATGATAAATGTTCAAAATCGATAAAAACTTTTTCGATCAATAGATATGCTGTTAGCCGTAGTCGAAACGACCAACGGCTTGATACATAGGAAACTCTTGGTGGTGTCCGAGAAATGGATTCGGACCACTAAAACCGGCAACATCATGCTGTGGTCAAACGTAAAAAAACACACAAGATTTGGACAAAATGCTCAGGGATGAAAGCATCACGCGCAAACAAGTGTTTAACGGGAATTCAAAGCTTACAAATTATTAATATTTCGGAAAACACACGTTTTTCTTAATGTGTCCATGGTTCTCCAGCAAAAACCATACGTTCATTGGAGTGCTTGATCAAAAATATACAATTCATTCTTTGACAACAAAACGATTGGATAAATCACTCAAGCGCTAAACTTTAGCCTACCTACACGTCCCCCCTTGCCGAATGTTTTATAAAAAAATATGTTTGTCGTTACTTACGCAAATTAAACGAAAACGTTATTGCAAAATTAAAAATATTGAACAGTCAAGCTCATTTTAATACGTCTTTGTAATTCGTGTAGTTATTGGAATGATAGTCAAGCCACCATTCATCCCTTCGTTGTTTACTATTCAGAATCTGGGACACTTAAGAATATCAGCTTCATCATAATACCGGAAGTACTCCATCATGATACTGATGCGATTCAGGTGTTCATTGCCAAATTAATGAGTTTTTTGAAAACAACAATAAAGTTGAAAAAAGCGATATAAATGTCTGATGGAGCCTCACAATATAAAAATAGAAAAAACTTTGCAAGTTCAAAACAAAATATAACGTCGATTCAGAGTGGCATTTTTTGCGACTTCTCATGGTAAAGGCCCATGCGATGCAATTGGTGGCATAATAAAACGAATGGCAGGAAATGCAAGTTTAGCTAAAGAACATGAACATCCCATTACAAGCGCAAAAGAATTGTATGATTGGTCTAATCAGAAAAGTAACAAAAACTCATCAAAAATGTCATTTAGTTGGGTATCATATCAAGAATATGAACAAGGAGTAACAGAATGGAGCAATATTTTCAAAAAATCTATAATAATAGCTGCCACACAAAAGTATTACTCTTTTGTTCCGATTTCAGAAAATAAGATACAAACGAAGCTGTTTTCAAAAGATGACGAATCATTTACTTATGATGTATATAAAATATAAGGTGAAACTAGTTCTGTAAAGTATCTATGTCATAAAAAAATATGTTCCTAAGATAGTAAAACTCGAAAATAAATATTTGATTCTTATATATATTTATATCACTTAGAATATTTAACTCTTTTCTTGAGAACCGTTCGCCCAATCGTTTTGTGTTAAAGAATGAATTGTATATTTTTGATCAAGCATTCCAATGAACGTATGTTTTTTGCTGGAGAACCATGGACAAATTAGGAAAATCCTGTATTTTCCTAAATAATTATAATTTTTCGAGCTTAAATTAGAAATAACCCGAAAACCAATGCCTTTAGAATATTTACTACCAAGAGCATTTTGATTTAAAAAGACTCTCTGCATCTTTTAAAATCATCAGAATACAAATATTTTGAAAAATGTTTGAATGAGAATTTTTATAAAAAAATTAATCTACCTACCATAAAAACATTATTTTTCATTTCTCCATCCTGGACTTTTTTCTAAAAGTTGCGTATTAACGTCAAGTTTCTTCAAAAAAAATAAAAAATAAAAATAAAAACAAACAACTTTTTTTTAAATTGAAATTTAATGCTTATTTTTAATTTTTTTTGGTCAAAAAATTTGTTTTGTCCAGTGGATATTTTTTTATGATGCATTTTCGATTCGCTACAACTCATTCTCAGACAGTTTTTCTATACAACCAACGGTTTCAGGGCTACAATGCTTCGAATAAAACCTATGCCAAAAGGCATACCCCTTTTTAGAATGTAACTCATGGGTGTAAAAAATCTCTCCATCTGTGAAAAATGCTCAGTTTGCTAAGCCAAATACGTATGCAAAGTTTCATTCAAATAGAAAATGGTCGATTAAATTTTCGCGTATTTCCAGGCGGTTTGAAATGATTTTGCTCCAGAGACTTTTTGTTACGTAACGCTGATCTTACCTCCCCCCCTCTCCTATGTAACAAATCGTAATACTCAAAGATACCCCCTCTCCCCCCATGAGCGTTACGTAATTTTTGGATGCCGCCTAATTACTGAATTTGGTCATTTAAAAAGAATCGTCACATGTCACTTAACACTTCTTCCAAACAAAACTTCTTTCTCAAGTTTGATATTACTCTCAAAGATAATTAACGGCTATAATGTGATCTATTCATTTCGCAAATACTACACTGCTATCCTATATTTGTTCATATATTAATTTTATACTTTTATACATACTTTGTCGAGTTTGTTGGGATAATTGCTCGGCCCATAGTTACGATAACTAATGGTTTGATAAAATGGTGCCATTTCCCAAGTAACCTAAAGTTTGGATAAAAATAGAATTCATAGACTTTTAACAATTTAACGATAACGAATAGAATTCTATTCAGCTCAATTTTCAAGTAATTAACCGTACTTTTAAGTTCGCATTTGTTGAATAAACTCCGAGTAGCATGCAAAGCAGCTTCTAAACCGAACTAGAAAGTTCACAAAGGAAACTTCAAAAAAATAAAAATAAAAATCAATTTGCATTTTTCCAATTCCCTCACTCATCATTCGTGTTAGTATAATCTCATGATAATCATTTACTGAAGAAATCTAGATCAGAAGAATAATGCCTGGCTTCATTTATTACTAAATTTCATAATTTTTTTGCAACTTACTAAACATAAGCTTCGAACTCGAGTCCTCCCTCTTTGAAGGCTAAATTCATATCACTGCTCCGTTTCCGTTATATGACATCAGCATCGATTTTACTCGATGTGCTGATTTCCCTTCGTTATCTACACGTGAATAGCTAGGAACATACCGGGTCTCTGTTTCAGTTTGGAAGTTCAGATAAAGTACAGGCAGAACCTCATGCGAACTAGGAACTTCAGAAAAGGCTGACGCGGAACTTTTTCTAAACTTTCAAGTTCAGAAAAAGTACATGCGGAATGCAATGTGAACTTAAGTCTGACAGTTCTCTAGTTTGTTTTTATTTTGCTGCAGTTTGTTGGTAATGTAATTGAAAAAGGTTGTGTACGCAATATTTTCCCTTTCAAACGTTTGTTGAAAATGAAAATTTATTCTGATAAACAGTAGGGTAATCGCTCCATTATTCATCTCAACAGCTTGGTGCACCAATATTCATCTTATTTCTCTCATTTGTCCAATTTACCGTCAAATTTCTACAAATTTTTGGAAGTATATCTATTTGCTTCTCGATTTTTTCAAGGGGCTGAAAGTTTTACGTTGAAAATATGGTAAAATTTGACGTTAAGTTGATCAAAAAAGCGTGATGAGATGAATAAAGGTACTGAGATGAATATAGGAGCGGTTACCCTATATACAAAATATGATAAATGTTCAAAATCGATAAAAACTTTTTCGATCAATAGATATGCTGTTAGCCGTAGTCGAAACGACCAACGGCTTGATACATAGGAAACTCTTGGTGGTGTCCGAGAAATGGATTCGGACCACTAAAACCGGCAACATCATGCTGTGGTCAAACGTAAAAAAACACACAAGATTTGGACAAAATGCTCAGGGATGAAAGCATCACGCGCAAACAAGTGTTTAACGGGAATTCAAAGCTTACATCCGGTTTATTTTTTCTTTTTATCTGCACATTCCTGGGTATCTGAATTCGTAATTGATTTCCTGTAAGGCAAGAAAGGAAAGTGTTTAAATAGAGAAAGCCTTTGAACACCCCAATATTACCTACTGGAATTATAGCTTTGTTTTCCTTCCGCCATTTATTTAGATAAAAAAATTTCGATGATAATAAAATAAACCACTTTTCTTTATTGTTTTTGAAAAACTCATTTTTCATCACTAATTCTTGAAACAAACTTCACTTTCGCCAAAGCCGAGTAAAACATCAGTCAGAACTTAACATGAACTTTAAAGTGGAAATGAAGTACGACATAGGCTTCTCCTGAACCTTCGTGCTGATTAATGTCGTTTTCGTTTTCGCGGTGTAGCTACACTCGGACCACACTTTTGACACCGTAAATGTTTTATTTCACTTTCCGGATTACTTTTTTTCTGTCTTTGACTACTCTTTTTCTGTCCCGGACACCCGAAAAGCAGAGTGTACTGTAGGGAGTTACCAACATATTCACACATGTGTGTCAAAACTGTTTTGTTTTGGTTGTCGTTCCACGTGGTAAAGTGTCAGGAAAATTTTTTTTTCAGCGCAATTGCGATGTGGACATATAAAATGGAAACGAGACAAAATGACGATGGCGATAATGACCAAAACAAAACTCATTGACAGCTATCTCTATTACTACGCATACCAATGCAACTACACTGAAAATGTTTTATTTCAAGCTGCATCGACATCGGACTGACTATTTTCTCGAGCTTACTATTTTGGTTATTGGTTAAGTTAAGCTGCAAACTTTCACTGTTATGAAAAGATTTTCAGTTGAAATTGAAATCTTTGAATCTATATTTTGAACGAACGCACGAACATGAAAGAGACTTTCAGCGCCAATTAAATGCTGTTTTCGTCATTTTCGTTTGCAGTATCGCACATTTGCAGCCCTGGTTATATGTATTGCATCATCCATCTGTCCATCAGCCCACCGTAGATAGTACGCAGCACCTTCCAATCGAAAACCCTATGTTTCGTGGCCGTAGTGGACTAACGGTCTAATAACTGTTTTGAAAACGGTCAACTTTGTAGAGTGCTGCCATCTGATGACTAAAATTCTCATAAAAGTGTCACTATGAACAAAACCGATTTATCGTGCATAGTCCGTCATCGATCGTTGAGCTGTTCAAGGTTGTATATGAAAAAGGTGTAGCAGTTTGGTCAGTTCGACGCTTAAGATAACATGCAGATTAATGATATTGTCATTTTTTGCACTTAATGCTATTGTCTCCCAGATGGTCTCGAGGTACGATGCTGGCCTAACAAGCCAGTTGTCGTAGGTTCGAGTTTCGGCTCCGGAGAGACTGTTAGTGTCAGTAGGATCGTAGCGCTAGCCCCGCAATTGTCCTGTACACTAAACAGTTGGCTGCGAAGTATGTGTATAACAAACAGAAGGTCGAGTTCCGAATCGGAATGTAGCACCAAGGCTTTGCTTTGCTATTGCCATATTTTTTGCACTTCAAAGTACGAAAGAAAAGTGTGAAATTGACTGTCAGAGTGGGGGATTATATTGAGGGGTTATATTTATTTTCAGGTCCAATTCTACCAAAACTTAAAGTTTGATATGCCGCAAGCCAGGTTTGAGAGCCATTGTGCATATGGCCAGGTTCACCGGGGCTCCCGATTTTTGCTTTATTAACCTCGGTAAGAGTGGAAAACTTGGCTGTAGAGCGTGTTCATAGCGATTATCAGGAAGTTCTGATGGTACGCTTAATTTTAAATGATGATCTTCATTCTTCCGGAAAGTTACATGTTTGAGAACTAAACATTCGTACACATTATTATCATTTTTCGGATGGTAGCACCGTACAGTCGCCCACATGGATAGAGAAAAAATTGTTTCACCCTTCAGCAGTCATGTCTGTCGTCAGTTGATTTTGACGTTAAGTATGATGTATAACAGTGTAACAGTGTATAAATTATAAATTAGTTCGATAAACCGCTCGTGCTTATCCCCGCTTCTCAAATATCTGCAATTTTTGGCTGCAGTTCGTTAGTTTTGTTCAATTTCAATTCAATATTCAATATTCCGCATTCATGAAATGCAGATGAAAAGCTCATGCAAATCTGCTTCAGGCAATGTAAGTGAATGTCACTGATAATTACCTACTACCTATCATTATTTGAATATTAAAAACTGATAAAAAGCACCACGGTTTTTCAAGTTTCCAATTTTTCTTTCTTTCTCATATTCAAGCTTACCTTTATATAAGTGCAAAAGATTATTCGTCTGTGTTGTTTTTTTCACATTAAAAAATTTTTTTTCTTTTTTTTCGTAAACAAAAAAAAGGTTTACCAACTTACAGATTGAAAAAATTGATTGAATCAACTTGGCACAAAAATGAATAATGCTCCCTAACTGTTTTGACACAGTATCAAGAAACAATTAATGTTCTTGTAAACACATTTCGAGTGGTTATTAATTTGATACATGCAAATGCAGCTTACGGAATTAGTAACCGATTTTCTTAACTCTGTATAATTTAATTACAATTTTAACAAAATAATAAATGAACAATTAGAGCTGTTGCATTGATATTTTTCAGCTATTTTGCGCTGAATGTGTTTATATTCTCTAAGCCTTTTTGCACATCATATATTTATATCGCAATTGATCAAAATACTCGCAGTAATATTACATAAATGCGAAACGTAATAAACGGAACTGTGTTTCACGAAGAATTCCACCATATTGATGTAAATTTATCGGCGGTATCAATTTTCTCAATTCCAATTACCACAGCAAATTGTTACCCATTATTAAACCCACAAAAAGGGCTCGTAAATTTAAACTACCTCAAATTAAAATCAATTTTTATAATGACTTCATTTAAGGAGCAGGCTGGTATATAAGAAGGTACCTGGCTTGTCAAGCAGGCACAGAGAGATGAAAAAAAAACGATGATCATTTTATCACAATAGCTACCCATATGAAGTGAATTAGCAACATGGCTTCATCGAATGAGCGAAACGCGAACGCACTGAATTCGCATGATGGATCAATTACCAAAGAAAATTGGTGAAGCTTTAAAATTAACGTGTTTTAATTCACTCTACTCATGATTATTGAAAATTTTGTTTGTTGCTCATGGTACATTTTCTTAATCCTGTATGCTGATGTGTATCAGTTGGCAGGATGCAGAAAAGTAACTTTTTGTTCAGAACATTTTCCGTTTTCTGTTTATCGCTTTCATGCTCCTCATGCTGAAACTCCATATAAAGAAAATCTGGTATATCTTGGAAATTTAATGATTTAGCGCCTTTTTTTAATTGATGCAACTGACGCAGCACGAACAGCACGCTAAAGAGTAGTGAAATTATTTAATGAGATCTTCAAAATTATTATTGATTACGTTCCTTTGTTGAGCATGTATAGGCGTTCAATAACAATTGACTCCATTATGGTATCACATTGTTCACGTATTCCACTTCAAGCTTTATTCTGTTAAGTTTGTGGTAATCGGGTAAGGGTGTAATCCATTATTGTCTCTAAATAATTTTTTCTAATTTATTCGTCCAGATATCTTTGGTGTACTGTTATTTGAACCGCTTTTTGCGCATGTAAAAAATTGTAACCAAATGGTAATAGTGTATTTATTAAGCAAACATTGCAGAGAGGTTTGGCAGCACAGCTAATGTTGTGCATTTTTTTTAAGGGGGGGATTTGTTAGTAGCTCAAGCATTTATTATAAATATTAGCTAATGTTGTGCATGTTTAAGTTGTCTGTTCGAATTAAATAATTTTTCGCTTAATTTCTTACTGAAACTTATGTGTTGCATGTGGAAAGTGACTACAAGTGGTTGACGCACTCGAGTGTGAGAAGATAGAAGACAGTTTAGAAAATATTTGATTTTTCAAATTCTATGTTGGCGAAAAGTCTTATTAGTGACCAGCATAAACCTCCCTTATTTTAAAATGAGTGTTGTGAAATAACAAGTGAAACTAGGGTAGGGAACCTCTTTTGAACAGCCTATGCAGCTTCCTGTGTAATGAGATGAGATACTCGAAATGTGTAACGTGAAATACAAACATCAGTAGGTATATCGATTTTATTTAATATCTTTCTCTCTGTCAGTACTTGTTTTCGGATTCAGCAAACTTCACCCATAATGAATTAGAGTTCCCAATCGTGGGACACTATATCAAACACGTCGAACCTATTCTAAACATATTTCATACATTGTTCGCTTTACTAAATTTAAAATATAGCTATAATCAATTATGAACCTAGTTCGTTAAATAATCAGTGCGTCTCAAGCTGTACGACAGATCAGATCTGTTTTGGGTTGCTTGTGGATTAGTCTTTTAAGACTACCTGGAGGTTAGTTTTCTTTCTTAAAACTACTGCAAATAGAATTTAAGATTATTTTTCAACTTTTTTCGTAGCACCTGAAATGGCCGGATCGCTACGAAGAGGATAAGGAAGGCATATCTTACTGACACTAGTTTTTGCAGTGAGAATCTAATTAATATCATTCCGCGTCGAACACTCGACAGAAACGGACGTGCAAAGTGGTCGTTCTATTACAATCCGGTCCGTGTGTACGAAAAGCCAAACAAAAGAGTGTATTATTCAAGGCCATCAGTTGACAGTCGAGTCCGTGTCGCTGTGCTGAGTGATCTCACACCCGGCTCACTGCTGGTGGCTGTATTGGTGCTGCTGTACTGGTGCTGCTGGCTGCTTTGGGTGCAGCTTCGAACGATCGGACAACCACTGCTGGAAGGAAGAAGTAAAGAGGTACGTGTTCTTGTCGGCGCTAGTTCGCTAGTGCGCTACATTTAGCGCGATGGATATAGATCCCTCGCCTCCCGTGCCACCATCCCCGAACCCCCCTGACCCTGACCCCTCTGTTACCCCCTCCCCTGTTCATTCTCCAGTCCCCCCTCGCCCCAGGCTTTACCCGGACGGATCTCAACAGGGCAGCTATACTGTTTATTTTCGTCCAAAGGCAGGAGTGAATTCAAAGCGATTAAACATACTGCAAATTTCAAAAGACCTGACGAAGGGGTACAAGGCCGTGACCGAAATTTCCAAGGTCCGACCTAACAAGCTCCGTGTCGTGGTCAGTGATCTGGCACAGGCCAATGCTATCGCTTGCTCTGAGCTCTTCACACGCGAGTATCGCGTTTACATACCCGCACGAGACGTGGAGATCGACGGTGTCATAACCGATTCGAGTCTGTCTGTCGAGTGTATCCTAAAAAGCGCAACCGGTTGCTTCAAAAATACCGAAACACAGGCGAAGATTTTGGATTGTAAGCAATTGCGGTCCATGTCTCTCGTCGGCGGTAAAAAAGTTTACACTCCGTCAGACTCGTTTCGCGTTACGTTTGCCGAATCTGCACTCCCTAGCCACGTCTCGATCGACCGGGTTCGTCTGCCTGTGCGATTGTATGTACCCCGTGTTATGAATTGCACCAATTGCAAGCAGTTAGGCCACACAGCCGCCTACTGCTGCAATAAGGCACGATGTAGCAAGTGTGGGGAGACTCATGCGGAAGATTCTCGCAGTGTTAATGCTGAAAAATGTATTCACTGTGGGGAAAACCAGCATGAGCTCTCCACATGCCCGGTGTACATGCAGCGCAGAGATAAAATCAAGCGGTCACTTAAGGAGCGTTCAAAGCGTTCTTACGCTGAGATGCTGAAGAAGACCGTGACCACTTCTACCATAACATCGAACCCCTTTGATCTGTTGCCCTACGATGAAACCGATTCTGACGATTCATCAGCGGGAACATCTTATGCCAATCCTGGGGAGTCTAGGAAGAGGAAAAATGTTTCTTCTCCTAAACTTCCCCGTAAAGGTCCTAAGATTTCCCAAAGTGTAATGAAAAGTACGAACAAACCAAACAGTGCTGCGGAAAAACCGAAGCAAACTCCTCCTGGGCCTGCAAATTTAAAGTCCCAGAAGGAGTTCCCAGCACTGCCAGGAACATCTAAAACCCCAGTTGTTCCTTTTGCACATCCAGTTGATGAAACAAACTCTGGATTAGTGAAATTTTCTGACATTGTGGACTGGATTTTTGAAAATTTCAATATACCCGATCCAATTAAAATTTTTCTTACAGCATTCCTCCCAACAGTTAGATCATTTTTGAAGCAGTTGACTGCCCAATGGCCCCTCTTTGCAGCGATTGTATCCTTCGATGCCTAATTCAACTGCGTATATGAAGGATTCTATCTCTGTCTTACAGTGGAATTGTAGAAGTATTTTACCAAAAATTGATTCGTTTAAAGTTTTGATAAATAAAAACAAATGCGATGCATTTTCCCTTTGCGAAACTTGGCTTATTTCAAATATTGATCTCAACTTCCATGATTTTAATATTATTCGCCTTGATCGAGACACCCCATATGGAGGAGTACTTTTAGGGATTAAAAAGTGCTATTCTTTCTATCGTATTAACCTCCCCTCGATTCCAGGCATCGAAGTTGTCGCATGTCAAATGACAATACAAGGTAAAGAGCTTTGTATTGCCTCAATATATATTCCTCCCAGAGCACAGGTTGGGCAACGGCTGCTCTTTGATTTAATAGAACTTCTTCCCTCGCCACGTTTGATTTTGGGAGACTTCAACTCTCATGGCGTGGCTTGGGGTTCCCCATACAATGATAACCGCTCCTCTTTAATCTATAACCTTTGCGATGACTTCGACATGACTATTTTAAACAACGGTGAAATGACACGTATCCCGAAACCTCCAGCGCGCCCAAGCGCTTTGGATCTATCCTTATGTTCGACGTCGCTACGGTTGGATTGCACATGGAAGGTAATCCTTGATCCTCACGGTAGCGACCATTTGCCTATTCTTATTTCAATTAATAACGGGTCGACTCGCATGCGACCAATTGACATTCCGTATGACCTCACACGGAATGTCGATTGGAAGTTATACGAGGAAATGATTTCAAAAGCGGTCGAGTCGATTCAACATCATCCACCACTTGAAGAATACAACCTCCTCGCGGGCTTGATTCTCGACGCCGCGTTGCAAGCCCAAACGAAGAAATATCCCGGCGTAACGATCAAAGAACGGCCTCCCACTCCGTGGTGGGACCAAGAGTGCTCCGATGTCTACACGCAAAGATCCGACGCGTTTAAGGCCTACCAGAAGGGAGGTATACCTGGCGACTATTTACGGTATTCGGAGCTTAATACCAAGCTTAAAAGTTTGGCTAAAGCAAAGAAACGCGGATATTGGCGTCGGTTCGTGAACGAGACGTCGAGGGAGACATCGATGAGCACTCTTTGGAACACAGCCCGAAGAATGCGGAATCGCGTAACGGTCAACGAAAGCGAGGAGTCTTCAAATCGGTGGATATTTGATTTTGCCAGGAAAGTATGTCCGGACTCTGTTCCTGAGCAAAACATTGTTCGCGATGCGTCTCCGGGCCACGACGCGATAGAATCACCTTTTACGATGGCAGAATTTTCAGTTGCCCTCCTGTCCTGTAACAATAACGCGCCTGGGTTAGATAGAATCAAATTCAACTTGTTGAAGAATCTACCCGGCAATACCAAGAGGCGCTTGTTGAACTTGTTCAATAAGTTCCTGGAGCAAAACATTGTACCGCAGGATTGGAGGCAAGTGAAGGTGATCGCCATCCAAAAACCAGGGAAACCAGCTTCTGATCACAACTCTTATAGGCCGATTGCAATGCTATCCTGTATCCGGAAATTGATGGAAAAAATGATACTCCGTCGTTTAGACCATTGGGTCGAATTTAATGGTCTACTATCAGATACTCAATTTGGCTTCCGCCGTGCCAAAGGGACGAATGATTGTCTTGCGTTGCTTTCAACAGATATTCAGCTGGCGTATGCTCGCAAAGAACAAATGGCGTCAGCATTCTTGGACATTAAGGGGGCTTTTGATTCCGTTTCTATTGACATTCTTTCGGGTAAACTTCACCGACAAGGATTTTCTCCAATTTTGAACAATTTTTTGCACAATTTGTTGTCCGAAAAGCACATGCATTTTACGCACGGCGATTTGGCAACTTTTCGCATTAGCTACATGGGTCTTCCCCAGGGCTCATGTTTAAGCCCCCTTCTTTACAACTTTTATGTAAATGACATCGACGAATGTCTGGCAAATTCATGCACGATAAGACAACTTGCAGACGACAGTGTAATCTCTGTTACAGGAGCCAAAGCTGCCGATTTGCAAGGACCATTGCAAGATACCTTGGACAATTTGTCTGCTTGGGCTTTACAGCTAGGTATCAAATTCTCTCCGGAGAAGACTGAGATAGTAGTTTTTTCTAGGAAGCATGAACCTGCTCAGCTTCAAACACAATTAATAGGTAAAACGATTTCTCAGGTTTTGGTACACAAATATCTTGGTGTCTGGTTCGACTCTAAAAGCACCTGGGGTTGTCACGTGAGGTATCTGATGAAAAAATGTCAACAAAGAGTGAATTTTCTTCGTACAATAACCGGACAATGGTGGGGAGCCCACCCAGGAGACCTTATAAGGCTTTACCAAACAACGATATTGTCTGTCATTGAGTACGGGTGTTTCTGCTTCCGCTCCGCAGCAAACACACATTTGATCAAACTGGAGCGAATACAATATCGTTGTTTGCGTATCGCCTTGGGTTGCATGCAATCGACCCATACGATGAGTTTGGAGATCTTAGCTGGAGTACTACCATTGAAAACCCGCTTCTGGAGCCTGTCTTCTCGTATTCTAATCAAATGTGAAGTCTTGAACCGTCCCGTGATTGAAAATTTTGAAAGGTTAATCGAACTTCATTCTCAAACCCGTTTTATGACATTGTATTTCAATCACATGTCCCAAAATATTAACCCTTCTTCGAATATTCCAAATCGTGTCAACTTATCAAATACTTCTGATTCTACTGTGTTTTTCTATACATCCATGATAGAAGAAACTCGTGGAATCCCGGATCATTTACGCGTGCAGCAGATCCCAAAAATTTTTTCCAATAAATATCGAAACATCAACTGCGACAATATGTACTACACTGACGGATCACTTCTTGATGGGTCCACTGGCTTCGGTATCTTCAATAACAATTTAACCGTCTCCCATAAACTCGATAATCCTGCTTCTGTTTACGTCGCAGAATTAGCTGCAATTCAGTACACCCTAGGGATTATCGAAAAAATGCCCACGGACCATTATTTCATCTTTACGGACAGTCTCAGTTCCATTGAGGCTCTCCGATCGATGAAAGATGTTAAGCACTCTCCGTATTTCCTGGGGAAAATACGGGAACATCTGAGTGCTTTATCCGAAAAATCTACTCAGATTACCTTAGCGTGGGTCCCTTCTCACTGCTCGATACCGGGTAATGAGAAAGCGGACTCTTTGGCTAAGGTGGGCGCAACAAACGGTGATATTTATGTAAGACCAATTGCCTTTAATGAATTTTTCGCATTTGTACGTCAGAATACAGTTGGCAAAATTCTTGGACCAAGGGGGAACTGGGAAGGTGGTTACATTCCATAATCCCCAAGGTATCGACGAACCCGTGGTTCAAGGGGTTGGATGTAGGTCGGGATTTCATTTACGTGATGTCCCGGCTTATGTCCAATCACTATAGATTTGACGCGCATCTCCGTCGTGTTGGGCTCGGGGAGAGTGGTATCTGTGCCTGTGGTGAAGGTTATCACGACATAGAGCACGTTGTTTGGTCATGCCCTGTACACCGTGACGCCAGGTCTAGATTAATAGCTTCCCTGCAGGCCGAAGGTAGGCTGCCGGCTGTTCCTGTTCGTGATGTCTTGGCGAGCCGTGACCTATCCTACATGTCCCTTATATACGTTTTCCTGAAATCCATCCACGCCCCAGTTTAGTCCTATCCCCTTCCGCCTACATCCAACCAAACGACAAGAACACGTTAAGACCCCGGATCCGGAAACAGCAATCAGACCCGCACGATACTCTCAAGGCCCGATGGAAACAACCCAATATGCCAGTCCGTAATATCTTGGCCCAGCAGCGGAACAAATTTAATATGCTGCTTACCTATGGCAATGAAAACCATCAAACAGCAATCCTGTGCTTTTAATGCAAAATATTCTAGCTTTAAGTTAGATTTAGTTTCAGCTCGTAGTCGGCAGCGAGGATAAAAAATTTGCTTTTAGTTATTAAGATACTTTAGAAAGTAAGCTACCAGATATAATTGGCGCCGTTAAACATTGAATTGTATTTGTGCCGTGTCAAATAAACTATAGATGAAGAAAAAAAAATCTAATTAATATTCTGCCTAAGCAAGAAGCCGCCGAATTTGAAGTGCTTGAAAACAAAACCATTCAAAATGATATTTCTTAAAAAAAGGAGATGTTCAACCTACTGTGATATTATCTTACTTTTACTTTACTTTTATGGCGACAGATCATTGAGATCCTATGCCGAATCCAGAATACGTCTCCACAAAACTCGGTCTTGGGCTGCTACTCTTCACTCTCCCCTTACACCCGCTGCTCTGGCATCCTCGTCGACAGCACACATCCAGCGCGTGCGCGGTCTGCCTCGAAGTCGTCGGCCTCTATCCGGTTTTTTACTAAATATTATCTTTGCCGGTCGCTCATCCGCCATACGTGCTACATGGCCAGCCCACTGTAACCTGCCGTGTTTCATCAGCTTGACAATATCAGCGTGTTTGTATACTTCGTACAGCTCGTGATTCATGCGCCTGCGCCACACCCCGTTCTCTAGTTTGCCTCCGAGTATTGATCGCAGGATTCTACGCTCGAAGACCCCAAGCGCTCGTCGATCGGCCTCCTTCCCCGTACATGATTCATGTCCCTCGAGCGCCACCGGGAGGATCAGAGTCCTATAGAGCGCAAATTTCGTACGGAGCTGTAGGCTACGGGACCTAAGCTGGCTACGTAATCCGTAATAAGCCATAAGCGGCTCAACTCGCTGTCACATGTCTCGAGAGTACCAAGATATACAAATTCGTCGACCACTTCGAAAGTATCCCCATCCATCTCCATCGCAGCACCAACACCCGTAGAACTACCACGCTCTCTGCCAGCCACCATGTACTTCGTTTTGGCAGTGTTTATGGTGAGTCCAATTCTCGCAGCTTCCCTTTTGAGAGCCGTACAGGCCTCCTCAACTGCTCTACGGTTGACACCAATTATATCAATGTCGTCCGCAAAGCCCAGAAGCATGGGAGACTTAGTGATGATGTAGCCGCTCCTCTGCGAAACTGCCCTTCGTATTGCACCTTCCAAAGCTATGCTGAACAGCAAGTTCGAGAGCCCGTCACCTTGCTTCAGACCATCCAACGTCACAAGCGCGTCCGAAAATTCGCCCGCTGTCCTGACGCATGATGCGAAACCACACGTAACAGTTTAATTAGTTTTGTTGGGAAACCATGTTCTAGCATTATTCGCCAAAGCTCGTTGCGTTTCACTGTGTCGTACGCCGCCTTAAAGTCTATGAACAGATGATGCGTCTGCAAGTTGTGTTCTCGAAACTTGTCGAGAACCTATCTCAAGGTGAACATCTGGTCCGTTGTAGATCGCCTCACTCGAAAACCGCATTGGTATTCTCCAATTCTGCAACGGCCTCAGTCGCTGGAACAGGATACGGTAGAGAATTTTGTAAGCGGAATTGAGGAGGGTTATGCCTCTATAATTACTACAGTCGAGCCAATGCCCCTTCTTGTAGATAGGGCATATGAGTCCTTCCAAACAGTCCGTAGATAGTTGCTCCTCAGACCATACCCTTAGGATAATCTGGCGAATGGTTAGGATAATCACTACACAGCCGCTCGCTCCCAACTTTGAAAAGCTCGGCCGGTAAGCCGTCCTTCCCAGCGGCTTTGTGGTTCTTTAGCTCTTTGCAAGCATTCATCACCTCGTCCAATGTTGGTGGGTCCACAGCTTGTCCGTCCTTCCCAATTTCTATCCTGTTCCCTTCGACGACTCTCCTACCTTACTCACCGTTCAACTCCACTTCAAAATGTTGTTTCCAACGCCTGGTCACCTGCGCTTTATCGGTAATCAGGTTCTCCTCCCTGTCACTGCACATGGCAGGTACTGGCACAGTCCGGTTCCTGATTCCGTTGATCGTTTTATAGAAGCTCCTCGTGTCGTGCCTGGTGAAGCAATTCTCCGCCTCCGCAAAGACGCGATCGTAGTGCTCACGTTTCTTACGGTGATGAAGCTTCTTTTCGGCAGCTTTTGCCTCCCGGTATTTCTCCAGCATCTGACGCGTTACACGATTAGCTGCTACTAACGTGTTGGCGTAGGCTCGGTTCTTCTTCTCGGTCAGCTCTAGGCACTCAGCATCGAACCACCCACTACGCGTGGTTCCCATTGTCATACCTATCACTTCTCGCGCTGTTTCGCTGACCGCATCATGGATGTGCTTTCACTGCTCGTTCAGGTCCACTCCAGTTGGTTCACCGATCCGTCTATCACCTTACCGAGTATACTCTGCAGCAACTCCTTCCGCTGATAACCTCTGGATGTCCAGATGTATCTTCCTCGCCGATCTCGATTTAAATACATTTGACAACCGGGCGCGAATCTTGCCTACCACGAGATAGTGATCCGAGTCGATGTTTGGCCCTCGAAAGGACCGCACATCTATGACGTCTAAAAAGTGCCGGCCGTCGATCGGCATGTTGTCGATCTGGGAGCAGGCCTCTCCATTGGGGTGTTTCTACGTGTGCTTCCGAATGTACAGACGTTCTACTACAGATGGCCATTCCCCTGGCCGCGGCGAAGTTCACTAACCTCAAGCCGTTGTCGTTGGTGATAGAGTGAAGGCTTTCCCTACCAATAACGGGCAAAAGTACTCCTCTCGTCCGACTTGTGCGTTCCTATCTCCGATGACGAACTTTATATCGTGCTGTGGGCACTCTCCATTCGTTTTCTCAAGGAGCTCATAGAACTCCTCCTTTACGTCATCGGTTTTATCGTTTGTCGGCGCGTACACGTTGATAAGGCTGTAATTGAAGAATCTGCCCTTGATCCTCAATACCAATAGACGGTCATTAATAGGCCTCCACCTAATAACACGCTTCATTTGGTTTCCAAGTAGCACGAAACCGACGCCTCGTTCCGCTCTATCGCCGCCACTGTAGTAGATGTGATACTTGAAAGAAGTGCCCGCGGTCGTATCAACCACCCGGAATTCACGTTCTCCGGTTTTAGGCCAACGCACCTCTTGTATGGCTGCTACCTCCACATTTGCCTTCCGTAGCTCTCTGGCCAAGATGTTCGCGGGTGCCGGTTCGAGCAGAGTCCTAACATTCCAAGTACCAAGTTTCCAATCGTTGTCCTTTTTCGTTTGCCTAGGTCTATACCGATTGTTCCAAGGAGAACAACTTCACCTCTCCAAGGAGAACAACTTCACCGATCTTGCCTTGGTTGCTCGTATCCCAGTCGGTACCACGTGGAGGTAGGGAGAGGAGTTGCTGGGCTTATGCTATGGACAACACTGGGGTCTATTTTATGCCAACTAGTACGGGTGTACTGCTGGTACGCATTGTCCAGCCGTTTACCAACCACTGTTGTATTTATTGCTTCTGAATTTAACATATTTGAAAGAGAACTTTCAACGTTTGTTTCCGACGCACAGTGGGCAAATTGGTCCGTTGGCGCGACAAAACCTCATAACTCCTTAACAGTTGTTTCCACAGTGTTCATGTCTTCGGCAATGTTGTTCACCATAAAAACATCTTTTTGAAAAATGTATTCAGGTAGCTTTAATTTTTTTTCTACAGATGGTGCTAGCCATTTTTTTGCTTCGGGAAAGTTGTTTATATAATCAATTGACATAAAGCTGTCGAACATATTACAACTGTAGGACGGACCGTTAACGAGATAAAATTATTTTCATTATTCAAAAACCCAAAATTTCAGTAATGAATCATAGCTGGGACTTAAGTACATATGTTTCAATTTCAGATATATTCGAATTTCCGAGTTATCATGAAATGAATTATTGAAAGTTTGTAGTTGCCTTTGCATTGTTTTTTGCCAACCTGCCAATATAAAATTTAATTTTAATGTTATTGTTTGTGACAAAATATTTCAAATAGGAACATTGTTCAATTAAGGTGAAACGGGATTGTGGCCTTTTCCTATACAATTTTGAGGTTAGAGTTCTTTTTACTTCTGTATTTTGATCGTAAAATATTCGGCTTCCACTAAATAAACAGCACTCAAATTGTTACTTCAGGCATGTAACAGTTGTGAAAACAATTGATCAAAGTTTCATGTACAAAGTCTTCATAAATCAAGAAAAAATTAGATTGCAAAATTCGAGTTGATCACGACCACGTCCCGTTTCACCTTAAAGATTAGTTGGTCATGTTCCCTTTCTAAGAGCTCTTCTTGTTATATTTTATTCCATTTGGCATAGATACTAAACGCTTGCTTTTGTTTAAGACACTGTTCATCCAATAACAAACTGTTTCCTAGAACTAATAATTATTTCTGAGGGTTTTTCATACTACTGGACGTCAGTTTTGAAAGACCCCCGAACACTATTATGGTCGTGTTGCATACACCGGCATTTAGCAAAGCCTATTGTAGGAAAAACATCGATACGGACCCTGCTGATTAACGATTTTTTACATTAATTGACATGAAAACAATCGTTGCGAAAACTCGAATTACTCGGTAAGTCGCAACTAGTAGCAGCTGATTTTTGGTTTAGTACTAGCCAATACCTTGTATTTTATTACAATAATAGTGTCATAGCAGAACAACGTAGAACTTTATGTTTTCCATATTGCCGATAATGAGGAAAAATTACAAAAAAAAAAACTTGTTTGACATACCTACTATGCCTCCTTCGAACCTATTTTCAATAAAACTGTCTTAATATTGCGCACTTTGCACTAAACTGTACTCCGCAGTTCAGAAGTGCGACCAACCAAAACTGCGATAAAAGTGCGAGCTGTCAAAAAATTAGTGACATATGACTGTTGCTTGTACGAACTAACTAAATATTTTTCTTCATTCTCAAATGTCTCATATAGAGAGATAACCGAAAGAGGATAATCGGATTCTGGTTATGTTCTCGGATTTATCATTCATTCAGTGCGGTAAATATTTCTTATGGAATATGCGTTTTGCTACGTTTTCGTTCTGTTTTCCGAATCGAGTTGAATTCAAAATCAAACTTCCACTGCGTTCGATTCGACACGGATAATACCACCTGAACAGAGCGTAGTGAATCACGCCAGGAGAAGACAATATGGGTATTCATGTCGAGCTCGTATACAAATACCCAGCCGTAAACAGTGTATCTCCCATTACTCGTCAATGGAGGTGAGTATATTTACGGCTGGGTATTTGTATACGAGCTTGACGTGAATACCCATAATGTAATTTCAATGTTTTCTTTACAAATAAACCTTCTTACAGCCTAAAATATGTTCAACATTATCCTGCACAATGTTCAACACCGGCTTGCTAACTCAAACACGAAATATCACTGTCTCTACGGATATTTTTTTCTCGGATTACCAAGGACACAGTTATCTATAATTTACAAAAAGAGCAAAGCCACTATAAGTTCTTGGATATATTCATACGAAAAAAAAAATGGATTACTCTCTAGAAAGCAGCGGAATCAAGTGTTTAAGAAATTCAAGGCTGAGCATAGACAGTGGATAGTTCATCAGTACCAAGCAAATCCCGTTCTTTTTTTGGATGAATGCCGGGACTTATTTTATCGGTGGTTCTGCAAAACTATTAGTGAATCAAGCATATGTATAATTCTCCACGCTGAGGGTTTGAGCTGGAAAGCACTTGAGCGACGAGCTATTCAAGTGGAAGAGGAAGAAATTATTCGATTCTGCCTTGAGCAGAACGCTATCGATTGGGACTTGTTCCACCTTGTGTTTCTCGACGAGGTTTCCCTGGATAGCAGAGATATGTTAAGGAACCGTGGGTACGGAGTAAAGGGAACAAAAAAATTATCTTCCGTGGTGAATTTATCAGGAGACCAAGAGTTTCTTTTTTATGTTTCTTAGGGCAAGAAGGCATGTTAGACAGCTGAGCAAGATCGCGCCAAATCACCGATGGTCGAATATCGACCATTTTTTATTTGAATGAAACTTTGCACACGTATTTGGCTCAGCAAACTGAGCATTTTCCACAGATGGAGCGATTATTTACACCCATGAGTTACATTCTAAAAGGGTGTATGCCTTTTGGCATAGGTTTTATTCGAAGCATTGTAGCCCAGAAACCGTTGGTTGTATAGAAAAACTGTCCGAGAATGAGTTGTAGGGAATTAAAAATGCACCATAAAAAAATATACACTGTACAAAAAAAATTTTTTTTGACCAAAAAAAATTAAAAATAAACATTAAATTTCAATTAAAAAAAAGAGTTGAATTTTTTTCTTATTTTTTTTAAAGAAACTTTTAAAAAAAAGTCCAGGATGGAGAAATGAAAAGTATTTTTTTATGGTTGATTAATCTTTTTTTTAAAATTCTAATTCAAACATTTTTCAAAATATTTGTATTCTGATGATTTTAAAAGATGCAGAGAGTCATTTTGAACCAAAAAGCTCTTGGTAGTAAACATTCTAAACGCATTGGTTTTCGAGTTATTTTAAATTTAAGCTCGATAAATTAATTATATTTTGGAAAATACACGTTTTTCTTAATTTGTCCATGGTTCTCCAGCAAAAACCTTACGTTCATTGGAATGCTTGATCAAAAATATACAATTCATTCTTTGACAACAAAACGATTGGGCGAACGGTTCTCAAGAAAAGAGTTAAATGTTTTAAGTGATATAAATATATATAAGAATCAAATATTTATTTTCGAGTTTTATTATCTTGATAACATATTTTTTCATGACATAGATACTTTACAGAACTAGTTTCACCTTATATTTCATATACATCATAAGTAAATGATTCGTCGGTCAAAAAAAATTTTTTTTTGTACAGTGTATATTTTTTTTATGGTGCATTTTTAATTCCCTACAACTCATTCTCAGACAGTTTTTCTATACAACCAACGGTTTCTGGGCTACAATGCTTCGAATAAAACTTATGCCAAAAGGCATAGGCCCTTTTAGAATGTAACTCATGGGTGTAAAAAATCTCTGCACCTGTGAAAAATGCTCAGTTTTCTAAGCCAAATACGTGTGGAAAGTTTCATTCAAATCAAAAATGGTCGATTAAATTTTCGCGTATTTCCAGGCGATTTGAAATGATTCTGCTCAGCTTCGAAACAGACGGGGTTTTTACCCGAAAATTTTTTTTTGATTGCTGCAGATCTACAGAACAAACGTTTGTGTCGCTACCCTGGATTGAATTCGGTATGGGTGATGGATGGAGCTCGCATTCATTGCGACCGAAACATTATACTCTCTCTGCGATCAATTGGAATTCTTCCAGTTTTTCATCCACCATACTGCCCGTTCTCCAATCCGATTGAAATTATTTTCGGCTTAGTAAAACGCAGTATGAAGCGGACATATAAAGAAAACTCTCATGAAAATCTTTCTTACGCTGCAATTTCATCCTTCAGCAATTTTTCGTCGTACGATTGTACAAAATTGTTTCAGCATTGTGGATATTTACCAGGAGCAGTATTCGACCCGCGCATTGGACTATCTCAAAATACAGAAGAATTGGGTTTTGATGATGAAGAAATCATGATTGCTTAATAAAAACATTTTTTTTGTTGATTGTCATTGGTGATCCAATTCCGGCATATCGGTGACTCTATCGCTTAACATTTCGCTTAGCTCGTTTTTCTCAGGATTGGAAGAGTCTTGCATTGCAGTAACAAGGCTTGAATTGACCGACAATCTAATTTTCATGCCACTGATTCGTTGCTTCAAACGTTGTCCCAACTCAATCAAATCATTTGCTTCTGATAACTTCCCGATACAAGAACGGATTTGCAATATCCCACACTGCACGAAGAAGCTCGTCTACAGTATCCCAAGTAACGATTTCCGAAGCCACCTGACGTCCGGACGTTTCACCAACAAATTTCCGTTTATAAAAAGTACCACTGAAGGCAAAATTTGCTTGACTGTTGAATTCTGCTGCATCAGGGTCAATCACCATTTTATCACAACGACGTTTCTTATTGTCACTATTTATTGCTTGGGTCTTGTCCGTTTGCGAAGTTTCTTCATCGAATATTTCGTGTGCTTGTTCCTCATGAGTTGCTTCTTCTGTAGCCAGGTCGTTCAGATCAAAATTTTCGTCCAAGGCTTCGTTGGCTTCATACTCAGACACTGGATCAGCAAACGGGTCGACATTTTGCGATATTGTTGCTTCTGCCATCGGCGGCTGCTCTTCGTTCCGTTCATCTGAGTCCACGTACTCACCGCCATGGTCCTCCTCGGCCACTAAATCGTCAGATTCGTCCAGAGACGATTCTGCACCGACAAACTCGTTTTCCATATATTTAACTGAAAATGAATTAACATGTCACACAATACGCTTTAAGGAAATAATACAATTCAACACAAATAATCTTAACAAAAGTAACAGTTTTTACCGGTTCCAATCACTCGATATTCGCAATCTGATTCCTGGGACGTTAGAAAATCCTCTGAAGAACTGCGACATGCTTCCAAAAAGTAAAAAAATCAAAAGAAGTGATGCCTGATTCACTGAAATTTATGTCAAAATACTCACAATAACTATTATGGCCACACAGTGATATACAGTGACTGAACTGAAAAGTTTATCTAAAATCCAGATTTCATTGCAAAGCACAATAGCACATTACCTTTTAGTTTATACTCTATTTTATAAGAGTCATATGAGTTAGCTAATTAATTTCTAAGTATTGGCATGCCCTACTGGAAAATATCTGTGAAATTTTTATCTTTTATTTGACAAGCCTTGTTAATCTTCACTTTCACATTATCATAGCACATTTTCTAAATTATTTTTCAAAGTAAATTATCATGATTTCCAGTCGATAACATGTCTACTGCAAGTAGAAAATAAAATGAGGCATGAAAACTGAATTTCGTTTTTTTGAGTTTTGTAGCGACTTTTCTAGGTTCTGCCCCACAGTGCGATGTTAAAGTTATCTATCAAATTGGCCGAAGAGGCGAATGCTGCTTACCGGCCCAAACATTGAGGAATTGGAATCATCTTAAAGAAACATAAAAATCTCGCGTCGGGTATGAGACAGAATCATCGCGTCTTCGATAAAGTTAAATGCGACCCCCTCCCTGCGAAAAGGGAAGGATCATGTGAAGACAAATTGTTATTGTATTTTTGAGTATCTTTTTTTTGTAGTGGAACTAGACTACTATTTTTGAGTATCTCTTACACTCTTGATATAACATTAAACAGATTTCAAATAAACTAATCTAACGTCGAGATAAACCTATTTTAGTATTGCAGGGGAATTGGGACAAAATTGACTTGTTGCTGCATTTCACGTGGATCAGACACCTACTAATCGATTTCTGAGACTTTTTTACTCAATATAAGATATAATTTAACTTTCAGCTTTAGATATTAGCGCATTACCATTAATGCTCATACATTCTCGATATTATTTCGCTTTGTGAAGTATGCCAAAACCATTTACGTAGAATCACCGTTTTGAGCTCAGTTTTGGCCGATTCATGATCTGTTTTTTCAAAGCTGGTTAAGAAAATGCTGATATGTGGACAAACTCTTAAAATTTCTATATTTGGCTTCAAAACAAAATGGCGTCGAAAAATTCCGATTTCTCAAAAATTCAAAATGGCGCCACTGTTGATCCTTAAGGTGAAAAGTGTTCAAACTCGAGGGAATTTGTTTTTGCGTCAAAATACATGAAATAATCTCCCAGAGGGTCTCGGGGTACGATACTGGCTCAACAAGTCAGTCGTCGTAGGTTCGAGTCTTGGCTCGAGGGAGACTGTTAGTGTCAGTAGGATCGTAGCGCTAGCCCCCTTAATGCTAGAACTAGATAACTCGAAAATTGACGTTTCGAGAAAAACGAGTTTGAAAATTTGACCTATTCTGGGGATGACAATTCAGAAGCAATTATTAAAGGTTCAGATTTTATGAAACGCATCCATATCGTTTCAGGCCCGTTATAGCAACGAAAAAATCAACAAAAAACCGAGTTATTTAGTTTTATTACAAAATACGCTTGTTTTTCGTTGAGTTATCTAGTGAATTGATGAATAACACTTTTTCTTGTAATCGTGTTTCAACGAGTTTTGGATATGTTTTAGAACTCGACGCGTTAAATATGATGGCATACTTAACTCAAAATCGACAAATTTCGAGTTATCTAGTTCTAGCATCAAGGGGACGAATTGTCCTGTACACTAAACAGTCGGCTGCGAAGTCTGTGTATAAATAAACAGAAGGTCAAGTTCCGAATCGGAATGTAGCACCCAAGGCTTTTTGGATTTGCATGAAATAATCATATATAGAAGCCAAGGCAGAAAAAAAAGTTAATTTTTGTTGCAGTGTGTTATCTACAATTTTGCCGAAGATGTCACATCGATCAAACAAACCGTTTTGGCTAACTAAAAATATTTGTAATCATCAATGCCTTCCCAAAATAGCATTTTTCAATAGCTTCTCAAAAATGAGTCGTGTTCCAAAAAATTAAACCAATAGCACAAAATGGCATCTTTTGCCTATAGAAACGTCTATGCAAAGTTTCAGCCAAATCAAAAATAACAATTACAATAAACATTAAAACTGCGACATTTTTTGTGGAACTTTCACAAAACAGAGACTTTCACAAAAGTTTCTTTTATTGCGATTGATTCAAAAATGAAAGGGCTCGGCTAAATATTTTGATTTAAAAAGTGTTCTTTCGAGTGGAAGACGTTGAAAACTGCCAGAATCTGTTTTTTCACGGCTGGTTTTTATTATGTATTGTCAAAAACATCGCGGAGCACTTGCAAATGCTTCGCGAATCGTCAAGTGCTACGCAGAGCACGATTTGGGAACCACTAGCCTAATGCACCGGGCAAGATTACATTCGCAGATTTGAACCATCCGATCGTATAAATAACGTTACAACCGAGTTAGAAAAATATCAACGCTCATGAAAAATGTTCAGATTCGTGAGAATAGACCTATTTTCGTAAAAATGAACCTTGATTGTGGAGTGACTGTACATTAGGGTGCCAATCACTTATATGGGAAAAAAGTAACCAAAACATTTTAAAAACCATACACAAAATGTTCACCTACCCGCAAAAACACCCTCTGCAAAATTTTAGCTCGATCGGACTTAAAACGGGGTGGCGCAAAGCGATTAAAGTTGAGAAATTCTAAAAATCAACAAAATCGTGAATTTTTTCTTCATATGAAAGAAGATCTCCACGTTTCATTCATTTTTAAGCCATCTGGCACCAAAAAAAAGTAGGAGGGTGGTATTCAAGACACGACCGCATGACGTTGGACTACGGTATTCTTATATTCCATTAAAACAAATAATAGAGAGAACTGCAACTCTAGTATTTGCTGCAATTTTATCTAACAGTGCATTTCTGAATGCTGAGACGTTAAAACGTTATAAATATTAATATATACTAAAAGAATGGATATCTTTCATTTAATCGCTGTCATTTCATACATATTCGAATCAACCCTTTGTTTGCTGCACTACCAAGACAATCATTTAATTGAGCGAATTGGTAAAATTTTTCTATCTAAGCAAAAAGCAAACTTTACGAAACTATCTGAAATTGGAGCCCAGAACGATTCAAACGAAAATTTTAAATTTGAAAATTGTTTGACATTTAATCGATAAAACTCATGCTAGGTTAGTTCCAGCCCAGCATATAACTTCATGTATTTGAAAAACAAAAACGTTTGGTTCACTAGCTCAATATAGCAAGAGCTCAATCACACGTTTTTCGGTAGTTGTTATCAAGGTTTGGGCGAGTGACAGGATAATATCTTAACTTCTTCAGTTGTGATTTAGAGCATTTCTAATTGTTTTGTTATTTTTCACGATAGCGACAAGTTTGTTTCTTTCTCTGTGTGCGAGAAACAAAATGAAAACCGCGCACCGAGAAACAAAAACGAAAATTTAATGAATGCTCATTGAGAAAACTTGCAACTCTTTTTACCAACAATTTATGATACTCAAAAGAACCCGTTTTGATCTAAATCAAATTTCTAGTAAATAAGTGTTGATCATTCATAGGTAGTAATTTTTCCTCGATGAATAAAGACTGGCTGAAGAAGTTAAAATCGCTGCTGTAAAATCAAATTCACAACTGTGTTCGTTAAGACGTTTTAATATTTTCAATGACAATAATAATCTTCGATAAACTCCCGCTATAGTTATTCACACACATGCTATAACTATCTAAACACGCGTTAAAACTATTCATACACACGCTGTAGCTATAGTTTTTTATACACACATGCCGAAGCTATCCATACACACGCTATTCCTTTCCATACATCCGATACAACTATCTATACACACGCATAAGCTATCCAACCATGTGCTATTACTATCCATACATACGCTATAACTAATATTACACACGCAGCAGCTATCCACACACAAGCTATAACTATCCGTACACACGCTGAAGATATACACGCAATAGCCATAATATGCTACACATGCTAGTGTCTTACACACGCTATAGCTAGCCATACACACGCAACAGCGCCATCCCTATCATCGCAAATGTCATAGCAATACAGATGCACATACGCTATATGTGCACACTGCACACACACTAAATGGCGGTAGCTTTCCTAGTGGCGGTGCTGGCTCGTGCAGTTTCTGGCAGTTTCGTGCAGTTTTCACCCAACGATATCTGAATTGGATTACCGCTGGTGGGGTCCAACTCAGATCGAAGGAGAACCGAACTGAATGAAGAAATGCAGCTGCCCACTACCTCCGCCGCTGCTGCCTGATACCACCGCTCTGGTTCTGCTGCAGCTCAGTTTGGCCGCTGGAATCAGCCACCGCTGCTGATTATACAAGACCGGCCTGGTGGCCTTCCATTTGTTAACTGATGAGGCCTTCCACTTGCTATGAGACGACACAGGCTATTATATAGCCCAAAGCAAAAATTCATCCGCGAGCAAACAAGAAGCGAGCTTGTGATTGGTTGAATGTGCACGACTTTTAACACAACTTTAAACTAGTTTAGTATCGAAAACATATTTAAATTATTATATGACAGTCTTGCGCAATATTTCCCCTATCAATCAAGCCATTGGTGTTTAGAATCTGTTCAGTGGTAATGATAAAAGAAGCATTTTAAAACGGTGGTGAAACACCTGTTGCAGCTACCGAAAGCGAGCTCGTTATTGGTTGAAAGCTCCGAGACTGTTTACAAAGTCAGATCGGTTGTATCCGTTAGTGTCGACTGTGCTTGGGAAGAGAGGTGGTGATTGGTTGCTCGGTATGATTTAGACAATCGATGTGATTTATCAATTTTTCAATAGTGTATCTCAAACAATAGGTTATTTTTGTTACATAAATTCAACCGTAAAAGAATTTCTGATCGGTTGATGCCAAAACCTCGAAATTCTGAAAAGAAATGACTGATATATAAGCGCTCAAAACCTGACCACTTTTCCCTGGTTTTCCCTGGTTGAATTACTAGATTTTCAAATTCAGGTGCCTAACTTCGATATAGACGTTAGTCCAACGTCAAAAAAAATGAAAACCAGAATTTCATGCACTCCACGCCATTGAGTTAATATTTGGAATTTTAAAGGCTAAAATTCAATCGCTTTGCACCACCCCATTTTAAGTCCGATTAAGCTGAAAGGGTGTTTTGACGTGGGACTACGTCTTTGTTCACTTTACAGAGATGCATTCTGTAAAACTGGAAATGAAACTGGCAAATGTTGCGTCAGATTTGAAACGTTAATAACAGCATGACCACATGATGGATAACAATAACCAATATGTTGTTGGATAGATAAGATGTAGAACAATTTTGTAATATGCTAGTTATCACTCTAATTTCATTGCTAAGCAGTAAAATTGATAATTCTTTCTTACATTCCAAAATTGTTAGATGATATTTTATTATTTTAAACTTTTCCATAATAAACGTTTATGAGCTGTCTTCGTAATACAGCGAATATAATTGTAGGCAAATGAAAAAAATTGTCAAGCAAAAAACAAAAATGGAATTGTTGATTGTTACGATTTTTTTGCTTAAACTTGTGGATAATTTTGTTTAACATATCTTCTTATGTTTGCCAATTTATGAACTTTCTTAAGGGCTCCCATATTGTTTTGAAAGTAAGATCCATATTATAAATTTGATTTAATCAGAGTTACATAAGACAAAATCATTCATTATGATAACGTAAAAAATAATAACGTAAGCATTATTGAATTTGGTTTTTATAGGATATAGAGTTAATTCTGACTTTGACGCATCACGAGAAATTCTTGGTGCTTCTTCAACAAGAACGATAAGCTTGTACAAGCTTGTAAGCTTGTAAATACATGTTGTTCGCACAAAAAATTCTACAGGTATAATATCGCCAAATATAAACGATATTTTTTCGAGTGTTGTTGAATATATTTCTAAAAATAGATTTCCAGAGAAGGCTGAAAATAAGAGTACGTAAGTCACCGAGCAAACACATTGATTCTGTCTGCGGACTCTGTATACACTAAAGTCGCTTTTTACGCGGGGGATACGTGCCGCGTAAAATAAAACGCTTAAATTCCGGAATCCGCGTAAATTCCGGAATCCGCTTAAAAAACCGCGTAAATCCCGGAATCCGCGTAAAAAACCGCGTAAATTCCGGAATCCGCGTAAAATACAGCGTTAATTCTGCATTCCGAGTGAAGGGAAACCAAAATCCGCGCAATAAAAAGCGCGTAAATATCGGAATCCGCGTAAAAAAAACCGCGTAAATTCCGGAATCCGCGTAAAAAAAACTCCCCTAATAACAGTGTTTAGTCCCACGTCACCATTTCATACAACCCTAGGGCTGTATACCTTGTAGCATATTCGGACAGGTGAGCATTTTGCAAAGAGTTTCTCAAAGTGACCATTTTGGTTGGTACATTACTGTACACATCAGATATTATTGTTTTGTTCCATTTTTATAGAAAATTTGATTCTTGTAACAAACCTCTTTCATCGATTTCGAAGGCAAACTGACGTATTTTCTTATTGTTATAGGTTTATAGGTTCAGTTGCATTGAGTTCAGTTTTGAAATATTGCATCGGAAAAAAATAGTAGTTACCTCGATGAACTAATAATATGAATAAAATAAACTGAATGCTGATTAAATTATACTTTTGTTTTAGGATCAGCTGCGGATGGAGAAGACGAAAGTAGTGCATCAAAAAGAAGAAGATCGAGAACGAATTTTAATTCGTGGCAGTTAGAAGAATTAGAACGAGCTTTTTCCGCCAGCCACTATCCAGATGTTTTTATGAGGGAGGCATTAGCGATGCGACTAGACTTGAAAGAAAGCAGAGTAGCGGTAAGTGTTGTTATTTGTATTGCACTATAATTAAAAAAATGGTAATATCGGCCTACGTGAACGCTATATTTTCTGTAAAATTTATAATGCGAAATATAACAAAATTACTTGATAAAATTTCTAATATTATCCCGATAGTTGAAACTTATAACTTTTAAACCGTGGATTTCATTATTCAAAAGTTATTTTTAGGTTGAAATTTTCCCTTTTAAGGCACTATTTTCGCAAATAGTCTTACTCTTTACTATATTTAAGAATTCTAATCAATCATAGGCGTGGTCAGAGGAGGGCAGAAATTTGATTGAAACTAGTTTTACTGCTAGTTACCAAAAATGTGTTATTTATAGTGATAAATAAATCCAAAAAATATTATCAAGGTGTGTTTTTTTCTGAAAATTGAAGTGTTTGTGTTTGAATGAGAAAGGCTGTGTCTATCCGCTAGGTGGATTAATTTGTTTTTTTTTTTTGTATTTATTTACATTTTCTGACATTGTAGTGCTACCAAGTCAATAGGGTGACTATAGCAAACATAGATTCAAATAATAGAATTATTATTTTGTAATTGAAATGTTTCTCCATTGTAAATCGGAGGGTGTGCATCTTGCCTCAACGGTGCATATTACCCCAGGTACCCCTATTGCATATCAAAAATCAATCTGCCGTATTAAACAGTTTCATCGTGCAAATTTCCAAGTATGATTGCTAAATTTAAATCTAATTTGAAATGTCAAGTGATGCCATATGAAATCACCCGCCGGGAATGGGTTAAAAAAGGTCGTGCTTTTGCAATATGTACTTTTAGAAAGGTTGCATAACAATATTCAAGGTTTGTATACCTCAAGAATATTTTATCGAATCATAGCTGAATAATAAGGGTATCGAACGACTTTGGCTGCGGTTTCTTTCGGCCAGTTTTTGCAGAAGGTTGCAGCAGAAAACCTGGCGAAGGAAACAACTGCCGGAGACGTTCGATAACCTATGTGTTATGATTTGGTAACAAAAATTGTAGAATTTATAAATTATTTCTTGAATATAACTATTATTTATGTTTTTAATTTTTCATGTGAAAAGGAGTACATTTTTTTAGACAATGACCTGCATGGGAAAAATTTGACCGTCAGATTTTGTTTAGAAGTAGGGTTTAAAAGTTTCGCCTTTTCGAAAAACAAAGTCCCCATGCAAAATTTTAGCCTAATTGGACTGCAGGAACACGTGCCTCAAAGCGGTCAAAATTTCACTTTTTGATCGATGAAAAAATGTATCGAAATATAGTGTTATTAAAAAACAAGAATTGTGAAAAATCGACTTTCTGGGACCTAAAAATTTTTATACTGGTACAAATGAATTTTCTTTTTTATAATAACACCCATTCCCGACGTTCCATGTATTTCTAAGCCATTTGGCATCAGAAAAAAAACATTATCGAGAATTTCATTCTCAGATTCAGCTACCAGTGCCTTCAGCAACCAGTAATTCATTGGTCAATAAACCGTCTGTTGCATCACAAATTTTAACATACCAGGCTAACAGTAATGAATCAGCTAGACAGCCTAGTGTCTAAGAAAACCTTAAATTTGTCAGAGAATTTGAATTTATCTGAATAAACCTGAAAAAGTCAGGGAATCTTTAGAACAATCAAGGAGATCATTTTGAACAGAATTTTGTGTTGTTTTGTTGTAGAATGGCATGTGAATTTTTTTTTGTTGAAATTTGTCATTTTTCAATTTTTATTCTTATTACAACGCTGCTAAGGCGGCATCCATAAATTACGTCACGCTCATAGGAGGGAGGGGGAGTATCTTTAATCGTTACGATTCGTTACATAGGGGAGGGGAGAGGTAAGATCTGCGTTACGTAACAAAAAAATCTCTGGAGAGACTCTCCTAAAATGATTATTTTTACTAAACAAATTCTTCTTGAGCGTAAAGTAATTTTTATGGGGGAGGGGCTTGTTGTTGGCGTTACGTTTCGTTAGATATGGGGGGGGGTTCCAAAAATTGGATTTCTGGCTTTACGTAATTTATGGACGTCGCCCAAATATATTAATATGGCAGTATCTAGCTATTTATCCGATAGTCATATGGCTAGAATAAACGATTCGAATGCCTGAAAAATGCAAAAGAAAGTTAAGGGGTTATATCTATCAAATGCTCAAAAAAAACAAGCCTTTTTTCATGATTTTTTTAAAGGACATTTGAGATGTAAGGTATATAAATAATATATCATTGGATTAAGCAGCTCTTGGAGAATATAAAATAATTATTGCTATTTTTTTACAAAACGGCGGCTGTACAGCGATGCCGTGAACCGCTTTTTTTTAAAGTTCTTCCGCGGCGAGCAGTAGAAGCCGTGCCCAACACCACCTATAACCAGAACAAAATTTTTTTCATTATATACATAAGTCTCGCTAGTCAAGTACCAAGTACCAATGATTATATTTTTAGAATTTTTCTTCGAAAAATGGCAACGGTTTGAAGAAAAAAAATCATTTTCGACAAAAATATCGACTTTGAATGTTTATAACTTTTGTTGTTGTTAATCAATCGCTAAAATCCTGTGTACTTCACTAGACAATCTAATGAAGAAGCTACAGTTAAAATTTCAAGTCAACTTTTTAAGTTCTACTGTTCGCCGATTTTGAAAATATGGTTTTGAGAAAAACGCGTTTAAAGTTTCAAAATGCTATTAATCTTAAGAACCGCAATAATAAAGCCCCTCAATAATTTTTTTACCTTCAGCCAGCTATGCCTGCGCCGTAAAGTTGTCATTCCTGGGCTTTATTTTCCTCTTCTTCCTTTTTATTATCCGATGTAAGGCTGCGCCTAGCCTCTTTCGGGATATCAGACATGCGATGCTCAGCGACTTTGACGCGGTTGGCGTCCGATCTCACGCAAAACTCAAACTTGTTACTCACATTAAAGCACTTTTGAATATAACTCACAGTTGAAACGTATAGAAAAACTCAAACAAAAAACGTACACGAGAATGACTGATCGACTAAACAAAGGGAAATTGTGAGTAAACACGTGCTGTAGAGACGCTATAACGGTCGAAACTTGATGCAGCGACCTTTATACTTCAAATTTGAATTTCTATAACAATCATAGGTAACTTCTGTTTATAAAGCCTCGAAGTAAAATGAAAAACGAGCATCGCCAAAATAAACGAAAAATGTTATTTTGAAGCATAAAAGTTGCTCGGTAAAAATTGGTTTAAACGAATTTTGAGTATAGATCAGTACTTGGGCGATGTAGATTTTGATTCTAGGATTAGCATGACTTAAGCCAACAAAAAAAATGACAAGAAAATTTTTTTTTGGTAGATATCACCCCTTAAATTTCTTAGTGCGAGCATAATAATTTATTCAGGGCATAAATAAAAATAGGTGTTGGAAACCGGATTAAGTCGGTATAGCAAAAAACTTTCCGAAAGAAAAATTGACTAAATTCGAAAACTGAAACAGGGCGATGAAGAACGAAAAAGAAAAAGAAAAAGCAAATAAACATTGAACAACAGCAGAAATAATTATATCAAATCAAAAAAATATAAAAAGATTGCGTATAGCGTAGAGACTTGAAACCAAATTGAAGTAGTAAAAACACCTTCTTCTTCAAATACTATTACAATCGATTGAAAAACTTAATCCAAAAAGAATCATATTGCTCTGTATAAGATGCTGTAACAAGAAAACTATGACTTCCTTATTAGATGTTTGAAGGGATTTTTTTTTTTTTCTTCACATAACATTTATTTGACACGGCACAAATACAATTAAATGTTTAACGGCGCCAATTATATCTGATGACTTAAAAACTAAAGCAAATTTTTTATCCTCGCTGCCGACTACGAGCTGAAATTAAGTCTAACTTAAAACTAGCATGGGATTTCCAATCAGTGTTTTGTTGTTCAATGGTCGTCTGATAATCGTCGAATGGCATGTATGGATTCGTTCTGCTGAGCCACGATGTCGTGAGTTGGGACAGAGGCTCGTAGTCCTTGGGTCCTGGTTCTATTGTGCGGGGTCTGGTTGCTGGTTTTGTGCTTAAGGTTCAAACGTGTTCTTGTCGTTTTGTTGGGTGTAGACGGAGGGGAACGGGACTAGACTGGGGCGTGGATGGATTTCAGGAAAACGTATATAAGGGACATGTAGGATAGGTCACGGCTCGCCAAGACATCACGAACAGGAACAGCCGGCTGTCTACCCTCGGCCTGCAGGGAAGCTATTAATTTAGACCTGGCGTCACGGTGTACAGGGCATGACCAAACCACATGCTCTATGTCGTGATAACCTTCACCACAGGCACAGATACCACTTTCCCCGAGCCCAACACGACGGAGGAGCGCGTCAAATCTATAGTGATTGGACATAAGCCGGGACATCACGCAAATGAAATCCCGACCTACATCCAACCCCTTGAACCACGGGTTCGTCGATACTTTGGGGATTATGGAATGTAACCACCTTCCCAATTCCCCTCTGGTCCAAGCATTTTGCCAACTGATGATCGTATTCTGACGTACAAGTGCGAAAAATTCATTAAAGGCAATTGGTCTTTCATAAATATCACCGTTTGTTGCGCCCACCTTAGCCAAAGAGTCCGCTTTCTCATTACCCGGTATCGAGCAGTGAGAAGGGACCCACGCTAAGGTAATCTGAGTAGATTTTTCGGATAAAGCACTCAGATGTTCCCGTATTTTCCCCAGGAAATACGGAGAGTGCTTAACATCTTTCATCGATCGGAGAGCCTCAATGGAACTGAGACTGTCCGTAAAGATGAAATAATGGTCCGTGGGCATTTTTTCGATAATCCCTAGGGTGTACTGAATTGCAGCTAATTCTGCGACGTAAACAGAAGCAGGATTATCGAGCTTATGGGAGACGGTTAAATTGTTATTGAAGATACCGAAGCCAGTGGACCCATCAAGAAGTGATCCGTCAGTGTAGTACATATTGTCGCAGTTGATGTTTCGATATTTATTGGAAAAAATTTTAGGGATCTGCTGCACGCGTAAATGATCCGGGATTCCACGAGTTTCTTCTATCATGGATGTATCGAAAAACACAGTAGAATCAGAAGTATTTGATAAGTCGACACGATTTGGAATATTCGAAGAAGGGTTAATATTTTGGGACATGTGATTGAAATACAATGTCATAAAACGGGTTTGAGAATTAAGTTCGATTAACCTTTCAAAATTTTCAATCACGGGACGGTTCAAGACCTCACATTTGATTAGAATACGAGAAGACAGGCTCCAGAAGCGGGTTTTCAATGGTAGTACTCCAGCTAAAACCTCCAAACTCATCGTATGGGTCGACTGCATGCAACCTAAGGCGATACGCAAACAACGATATTGTATTCGCTCCAGTTTGATCAAATGTGTGTTTGCTGCGGAGCGGAAGCAGAAACACCCGTATTCAATAACAGACAATATCGTTGTTTGGTAAAGCCTTATAAGGTCTCCTGGATGGGCTCCCCACCATTGTCCGGTTATTGTACGAAGAAAATTCACTCTTTGTTGACATTTTTTCATCAGATACCTCACGTGACAACCCCAGGTGCCTTTAGAGTCGAACCAGACACCAAGATATTTGTGTACCAAAACCTGAGAAATCGTTTTACCCATTAATTGTGTTTGAAGCTGAGCAGGTTCATGCTTCCTAGAAAAAACTACTATCTCAGTCTTCTCCGGAGAGAATTCGATACCTAGCTGTAAAGCCCAAGCAGACAAATTGTCCAAGGTATCTTGCAATGGTCCTTGCAAATCGGCAGCTTTGGCTCCTGTAACAGAGATTACACTGTCGTCTGCAAGTTGTCTTATCGTGCATGAATTTGCCAGACATTCGTCGATGTCATTTACATAAAAGTTGTAAAGAAGGGGGCTTAAACATGAGCCCTGGGGAAGACCCATGTAGCTAATGCGAAAAGTTGCCAAATCGCCATGCGTAAAATGCATGTGCTTTTCGGACAACAAATTGTGCAAAAAATTGTTCAAAATTGGAGAAAATCCTTGTCGGTGAAGTTTACCCGAAAGAATGTCAATAGAAACGGAATCAAAAGCCCCCTTAATGTCCAAGAACGCAGACGCCATTTGTTCTTTACGAGCATACGCCAGCTGAATATCTGTTGAAAGCAACGCAAGACAATCATTCGTCCCTTTGGCACGGCGGAAGCCAAATTGAGTTTCTGATAGTAGACCATTTGATTCGACCCAGTGGTCTAAACGACGGAGTATCATTTTTCCATCAATTTCCGGATACAGGATAGCATTGCAATCGGCCTATAAGAGTTGTGATTAGAAGCTGGTTTCCCTGGTTTTTGGATGGCGATCACCTTCACTTGCCTCCAATCCTGCGGTACAATGTTTTGCTCCAGGAACTTATTGAACAAGTTCAACAAGCGCCTCTTGGCATTGCCGGGTAGATTCTTCAACAAGTTGAATTTGATTCTATCTAATCCAGGCGCGTTATTGTTACAGGACAGGAGGGCAACTGAAAGTTCTGCCATCGTAAAAGGTGATTCTATCGCGTCGTGGCCCGGAGACGCATCGCGAACAATATTTTGCTCAGGAACAGAGTCCGGACATACTTTCCTGGCAAAATCAAATATCCACCTACTTGAAGACTCCTCGCTTTCGTTGACCGTTACGCGATTCCGCATTCTTCGGGCTGTGTTCCAAAGAGTGCTCATCGATGTCTCCCTCGACGTCTCGTTCACGAACCGACGCCAATATCCACGTTTCTTTGCTTTAGCCAAGCTTTTAAGCTTGGTATCAAGCTCCGAATACCGTAAATAGTCGCCAGGTATACCTCCCGTCTGGTAGGCCTTAAACGCGTCGGATCTTTGCGTGTAGACATCGGAGCACTCTTGGTCCCACCACGGAGTGGGAGGCCGTTCTTTGATCGTTACGCCGGGATATTTCTTCGTTTGGGCTTGCAACGCGGCGTCGAGAATCAAGCCCGCGAGGAGGTTGTATTCTTCAAGTGGTGAATGATGTTGAATCGACTCGACCGCTTTTGAAATCATTTCCTCGTATAACTTCCAATCGACATTTCGTGTGAGGTCATACGGAATGTCAATTGGTCGCATGCGAGTTGACCCGTTAGTAATTGAAATAAGAATAGGCAGATGGTCGCTACCGTGAGGATCGAGGATTACCTTCCATGTGCAATCCAACCGTAGCGACGTCGAACATAAGGATAGATCCAAAGCGCTTGGGCGCGCTGGAGGTTTCGGGATACGTGTCATTTCACCGTTGTTTAAAATAGTCATGTCGAAGTCATCGCAAAGGTTATAGATTAAAGAGGAGCGGTTATCATTGTATGGGGAACCCCAAGCCACGCCATGAGAGTTGAAGTCTCCCAAAATCAAACGTGGCGAGGGAAGAAGTTCTATTAAATCAAAGAGCAGCCGTTGCCCAACCTGTGCTCTGGGGGGAATATATATTGAGGCAATACAAAGCTCTTTACCTTGTATTGTCATTTGACATGCGACAACTTCGATGCCTGGAATCGAGGGGAGGTTAATACGATAGAAAGAATAGCACTTTTTAATCCCTAAAAGTACTCCTCCATATGGGGTGTCTCGATCAAGGCGAATAATATTAAAATCATGGAAGTTGAGATCAATATTTGAAGTAAGCCAAGTTTCACAAAGGGAAAATGCATCGCATTTGTTTTTATTTATCAAAACTTTAAACGAATCAATTTTTGGTAAAATACTTCTACAATTCCACTGTAAGACAGAGATAGAATCCTTCATATACGCAGTTGAATTAGGCATCGAAGGATACAATCGCTGCAAGGAGAGGCCATTGGGCAGTCAACTGCTTCAAAAATGATCTAACTGTTGGGAGGAATGCTGTAAGAAAAATTTTAATTGGATCGGGTACATTGAAAGTTTCAAAAATCCAGTCCACAATGTCAGAAAATTTCACTAATCCAGAGTTTGTTTCATCAACTGGGAGTGTAAAAGGAGCAACTGGGGTTTTGGATGTTCCTGGCAGTGCTGGGAACTCCTTCTGGGACTTTAAATTTGCCAGCCCAGGAGGAGTTTGCTTCGGTTTTTCCGCAGCACTGTTTGGTTTGTTTGTAACTTTCATTTCACTTTGAGAAATCTTAGGACCTTTTCTGGGAAGTTTAGGAGAGGAAATATTTTTCCTCTTTCTAGACTCCCCAGGATTGGCGTAAGATGTTCCCGCTGGTGAATCGTCAGAATCGGTTTCCTCAGAGGGCAACAGATCGAAGGGGTTCGAAGTAACGGGAGAAGTGGTAACGGTCTTCTTCAGCATGTCAGCGTAGGAACGCTTTGAACGCTCTTTGAGAGACCGTTTTATTTTATCCCTGCGCTGCATGTACACCGCACATGTCGAGAGCTCATGCAGATTTTCTCCGCAGTGAATACACTTTTCAGCGTTAACACTGCAAGAATCTTCCGCATGAGACTCCCCACACTTGCCACAACGTGCCTTATTGCAGCAGTAGGCGGCTGTATGGCCTAACTGCTTGCAATTCAGGCAGTTCATGACGCGGGGCACGTAGAGCCTCACAGGGAGACGAACCCGGTGGATCGAGACGTGGCTTGGTAGTGCAGACCCGGCGAACGTAACTCGAAACGAGTCTGACGGAGTGTATACTGTTTTGCCACCGATGATCGATGCTGACCGCAATTGCTTGCAGTCGAGCACCTTTACTTCGGGACACGTTTTGTTCTTAAAGCACCCTTTGGCACTTTGCAGTATACACTCGACGGACAGACTCGAATCGGTTATGACACCGTCGATCTCCACGTCTCGTGCGGGTATGTAAACGCGATACTCGCGTGTGAAGAGCTCAGAGCAAGCTATATCGTTGGCCTCTTTCAGGTTACCGACCACGACACGGAGCTTGTTAGGCCGGACCTTGGAAATTTCGGTCACGCCCTTGTACTCCTTCGTCAGGTCTTTAGAAATCTGCAAGAGGTTCAACTTTTTCGATTTCGGTCCTGCCTTTGGCCGAAAATAAACAGTATAGCTGCCCTGGGCTCCGTCTGGGTAAAGCCTGGGGCGAGGGGGGACTGAAGAATGAACAGGGGAGGGGGTAACAGAAGGGTCAGGGTCAGAGGGGTTCGGGGATGGTGGCGCGGGAGGCGAGGGATCTACATCCATCGCGCTATGTTTAGCGCACTAGCGCTGACAAGAACACGTACCTTTTTATTTCTCCCTTCCAGTAAGGTTGGTTGTCCGATCGTTCGAAGTAGCAGCCGTTACAGCCAGCAGCACCAATACAGCAGCACCAAACAGCCACCAGCAGCGAGCCAGGTGTGAGATCACTCCACACAGCGATACGACTCGCTGACACTGATGGCTTCTTCTTTTTCCTCGTTTGTGTCTCGTCCACTGCTGTAGCACAATCCAGCCAGCAGCCAAATCGGCTTACGCACCAGCTGGCAGTCACGATGCGAAACAGTTGCACAAAGGAACGACCTTGAACCCGGATTTATTTCACTCGACCAGGCAAACAATGCCAACACTTGTTCACACGTCTTTTGTTTTATACTCTATCGGACCGATCACCAAACACGTCCAGTACTGATGCGTGTTCGGCACAGAATGGTGTTTGAAGGGATGAAATGGTGCAATAACGAAAAATAGTGTTTGGAACGGAAACCAAGGCCCAGGCTAATGTTAGTATTCCAATAATTGTTTCGGTCGACACTCGACCATACGATGGCTAGCTCTATGGAACAATTTTATGGATCGAGCCCTGCTGGAAAACCACAAATATGGAACGATTTTCGGCAATACAAGAATGTATTTTTTTTCAAATAACAACATTTTTTTCGATAGCATTTTCATGTTGCTTGCATTTTAAGAAATTGGCATGAGAAATTAATTTCAAATTTTAATTTTGTGGTATAGGTTTTGCGATGAGCATTTCAAAATTGCAAGCCCGAATGGACCGTTTTTGACCAGTTTTCTTGCTAACAGTTTTCTTCATAGCTTTCCGACAAGGCATAAAAAAGTCTTTGACGCAAGGTTGTTTTGATGAAAAATTGTGCGAATGCGGTATTTTCAGGAAGAGTTCAGGGCGTCATTGCGTCTTTAGTTTTGTTATTTGACATATCTGATAATTTTTATCAAAATAAAAATATGCTTGATGCATTTGTATTTTTGTGACAATCGTGTTTAGAACTACCAAAATAGACGTAGTAATGATTTTGGGTGTGAAAAACGCCCGAAAAAAAATAACATCAAAACAACCTTAAAAGTTACTGTAATTGTACATAGTTATTGTGCGGTGTCAAATAAATGCTGTGTGAACAAAAAAAATTGTACATAGTTACACCATAATTCAACTATGTTTTTCATTGTAAATACATAAATGTTACATCAAATATCATTGTCCAGAACAATAAAAAACATGGTTTTTGCCATTTTTACCATGAAAAAGGGGGGTTGTTATGTATCTTAACAGCATTTTTTCAAGATTTTTTCCATTCATTTAGAAGTCACTGACAATGTTCTGCCCCTCATGGCAAGTCCGTCCCAATTGCATTTTTATCAGTTTTGACTTTATTGGTGGAATCATCACCTTTTTATATCTACTTTCGATAGAACACATAATTTTGAATACTTTGTTCTGAGGAACTACGAAAAAAATAGCAAGTCGGTTTGTCCCATAGCAAAAATGATCGCAAGTCGGTCCCATAGAACAAATCATCACAATCATCAGTCCCACAGTCAAAGATAATTATGAAACATGTTATGTTTAACATAGTTCATGGTCTTCAGATTTAGAATTTGATGTACTAGTTGACCAAGTAATGTTCAATAGGCGGTTCGATTGAATTTTACTATAGTTTCGCATTTAAAACTGGTAAAACTGGTTCTGGCAACACGAGCGGCGCGAGTATGTGCCAATAATAGTCGCGGATTAAATTGCTTCAAAAGTAAAGTTCTCACCGTTTTTCTCTATCGTTAACTATCCCATCGTGAATTAAAGTATCGGTATTAATCCCGTGCGTGTTATCTAGTGCATTCGTTATTCGGCTGGACGTTAACTTGTGATCGAAATCTAGCTGCAGTGAACTGTGGATTCGTCAGTTCTATTGTGCGTACCAATTGGCATCAGTAGACTCGCTATATCACTCACACAACCGTTGACTGCGTTGTTTTTCTCCGCTACACACGATGGCAAACGTTGTTCAACGTACTCCGCCTGCTGGTGGCTCTAATAAAAACACTGCATCGACAAATAAGCGGCAGCGGACTGACGGCCAGAACTGGCCAGAAATAATTTCGGCGGAAGATGATGTAAATTCGAATTCGATCACGCTAGAAGGTATGTTTCAGACGATGATGCAGCAGTTTGTGGAAACGAGACAACTTATAGACACGGTGAGGAGCGAAATTAGCGATGTAAACAGCAAAATTGACTCCGTTAAAACGGAACTGCAGAACGACATAAAATAGGTGAAGGATGAATGTGCGTTAAAATTTCAGCACCACGATGTGGCATTGGATTCGCTAAATTCGAGAGTGGACGGTATATCCCGAAAAATTGGAGCTCTGCAAAATCGATACGAGCTCATCATAAGCGGCATTCCCTTTAAAAACGGCGAAAACCTACATTCGTTGCTCACAGAAATCGGAAAACACCTAGCAATTAACAACACGACCACCTTGATGGCGCAAACCTGGCGCATGAAATCCGCCAGCAGTTCAGACAGCAACGGGCTCATCGTTGTCGAATTTGCAATGAAGGCAACACGGGACGAATTCTACAGCGCGTATTTACGAAAACGAGACCTCAAGCTGCGTCATGTTGGGTTTGATTCAGATCGTCGAATATATATCAACGAGAACCTCTCCATCGATGCACGAAAACTGAAGTTGGCTGCACTACAACATAAAAAGGCAGGTAAGCTGACATCGGTTTACACCAAGGATGGCATCGTATATGTTAAGCATACAGTTGGCGGACCACCCATTACCATACAAACTGAGGAAGAGCTGGATAACTTTTAAATTTAGATTAGTAACTACTCTCCGTTTATTTTTGAAGTAATGTTTATATGTATTTTTGTTGTATTTTATCATTGAAATTGAAGATTGTTTTATGTCGAAGATAGTTGCTTTCTGCTTCCCCGTAATAATGCAGCCCTCGAGAAATTGTTTCCCCTTTTACACTTGATGCCTCCGTCTCATAACCACACCTCCATGAACATTCCGGCAGCAGTGCTAAATGCGGCTTTATTCCCAGGAAAGCTGAATATCTGCCACGGAAATGCTCAAAGCCTTTGTGCGCGAAATGGTAGTAAGCTTGATGAGATTCGAAACGTCTTATTGGACTCGAAGATTGAAATTGCTTGTTTCACTGAAACATGGCTTAATTCTAATACGAACGATTGCAGTATTGATGTATCCGGTTACTCCATTATAAGAAACGATAGAGTGTATAAGCGCGGTGGCGGGATCGCAGTCTACTATCGAAAGCATCTCACTTGCTCTAAGGTTTTTTGTACGATGCTAACTGAGAGTTCCACGGACAAAACTGAGTGTCTTGCGTTAGAGTTTCGAGTGGGTGACATTAAGGTTCTACTAATGGCCATCTACAATCCTCCAGAGAATGATTGCTCATCTTTCTTGGCTGAGAAGTTGGCTAGCATTGCACGCTACGAACGTACGCTACGAACATGTATTTCTGGTGGGCGACTTCAATACTGACTTACTACGTCCCAATACTAAACGTACACTTTTCGATGCGATGCTCAACTCTTTTTCCATGTCATCCGTTAGTGAAGAACCAACATTTTTCCACGATGGAGGGTGCTCACAGTTAGATCTGTTCCTAACCAACAGTAATGAGAAAGTGTTACGGTTTGGGCAGGTCGGTTTTCCAGCGTTATCACAGCATGACTTGATATTTGTATCAGTGGATTTTGACATCATTCGACCTACCAACCTGCATACTTACCGAGACTATGTAAATTTTGACCCACACGTTTTGGAAGATGCTATTCTGTCTATCCCCTGGCACCAGTTTTATGCCATGGAGGACCCTAATGATTCCATAGAATTTTTCATTGCACACCTTAAAAGAGTGCATGATTCTTGCATCCCTCTTCGTTTCAGTAACAGTCACCGTCGGTACAATCCATGGTTCACCGAAAACGTCCATCAATCCCTGCTCGAACGTGACCTAGCGTACAAGGACTGGTTGCAAGCTCCACCAGATTTGAAAAACAATAAGCGTCAACGGTACAAGGTGCTGAGAAATCGCGCCAAACAGCAATATCTAAACCGTTTCTTGGATATCAAAATCCCATCAAAAATCCTATGGCGACACGTTAAAAGTCTTGGTGTTGGAAAAAACAAGCAGTCTCGGCCTTGCGAGTTTGATCCAGATGATGTAAATCGTACTTTCTCAGAAAACTTCACGAACAGTTCCCGACAAGCAGCAACCATTTTGGGACCAGCATCGCCGTATAACTTTTGCTTCCAACGTGTGCGCTACTGGGAAATTGTAAACGCCATCTACGATATCAAATCAAATGCTGTTGGGATGGATGGTTTGCCCATTAGCTTTGTTAAGATCGTCCTACCGTTAGTTGTGCAACACATTACGCATCTTTTCAACATGTTCATCGAGACTTCAACTTTCCCTGAGTCCTGGAAGCACGCGAAAGTATTGCCATTAAAGAAAAAGGCCCATTTAAACAGCATAAACAATCTGCGCCCTATCAGCATACTCTGCGCGTTGTCGAAAGCTTTCGAAAAAATTCTTAAAAAACAGATAACTTCCTACATTGAAGCCAATGGCTTGTTGGCCGACTGCCAAGCTGGATTTCGTAAAGGACAAAGCATCAAAACCGCAGTTCTCCGGGTGTCCGATGATTTAGGTGCCATTATCGACAAAAAAGGTGCTGGTATACTACTACTGCTAGACTTTTCGAAGGCGTTTGATACTATTCCACATGGCACATTACTGAACAAACTGCATATGCAGTTCAACTTCTCCACTACCGCCGTAAGCCTGATGGAATCGTACTTGCATGGACGAAAGCAGACAGTTTTTTGCGGTGATCGTTTCTCTAGCTGTGTTGATGTGCCATCTGGCGTTCCTCAAGGCTCCGTTCTTGGCCCTCTTTTTTTTTGCTGTCATATCAACGATCTACCGACGGTGCTGAAGTACTGCTCTATACAAATTTACGCTGATGACGTACAACTCTACATCGGGCGACCCGGCCCTTGTGTGCGCGAGTTAGTCAGGATGATAAATGCAAATCTCGAAAGAGTTTCAGCTTGGTCTCGACGAAATGAACTACATGTGAATCCAGTAAAGAGTAAAGCACTGTTAATCACAAGCCGACATCGCAGATCCTCTGTTTTGCCAACATCTGAAGTGACAATGAATGGAGAAACCATCAAATGGTCTAACAGTGCCAGCAACTTAGGATTTATTTTCCAGAGTGACCTGCAGTGGGAAGAACTGATTGCTCAACAATGTGGAAAAATATATGCAAGTCTTAGAACGCTGTACTGCTGTACCTCCTCGGCGCCAACAGCCACTAAACTAACTCTATTCAAGGCTTTGATCTTACCGCATTTCCTATTTGGTGATGTCCTCCATGTTCGGCCTAGTGCAAGCTCCTTTGACCGGTTACGTGTGGCATTAAACTGTTGTGTTAGGTACGTCTACGGTTTGAGTCGCTACGATCACGTGAGTCACCTGCAAAAAAACCTCGTTGGATGTCCCTTGGAGAATTTCTATGCGCATCGATCATGTGTTTTCCTGTGGAATCTTTTGCGAACGGAATCTCCTGTTATACTGTTCCGTAAGCTTATCCACAGCCGTGGACGTCGGTTGCAAAACCTAGTGATCCCAACCAACAACACGGCTTGTTACGCCAGTTCGATGTTCGTTCGAGGTGTGGTAAACTGGAATTCGTTGCCTACCGCTGTGAAGCGTTCTTCGTCGGAAGCAAATTTCAAGAGTGGCTGCATCAACTTTTGGAAGCGTGTAATCTAAAGTTTTTACATATTATTAGATTGAGTAGGCTAAGATCAAGTTAAGAATAAGTTTTTTATGATTAGTTCATACGCATGGTGAAAACGGAGGTAGCAAGTTTCTAAAAGATGTATAATCTTACGCTACTGGACAATAAACAAACAAAAAAACAAAATAAAACATTTCGTTTCCTATAAGAGAAAACTGATCTCTAGAATCTGTTGGAATCGTTAGTTGTTGTGCGGATATCTTATTATAGGAAATTACGAGAGAACAAAGCTAATTACATATGTGTGTATTTGAGGATGGGATAAAAATTTAAACCTTATTGTTTGGTAGTTGATCGGTAATGTCTTTGTATAATTCTAAAACTAAAACTACAAAAATTTATCAATGCTAAGTTTTTACTGGAAGACGAACGTGTCAACAGTTACGGGTTACTCCACCTGAACTGATTTAGAATTTAATCATAGTATTAGATGAAGAATCAAGCGGCAAGTTATACAACCACATTGTAATACATTTCTCACTACAAAATCGTTTAATGATTCTGTGAAAGCACGCGAGAAGGTGATCGGCCAGCGCACATAGGAGTACGTAGAACAAAAACTTGGCCAAAATAAAAAAAAATGAGTTTTCAGACAACAAATGTGTCTTAAAGTGGTTTTATCTCTATTAAGCTTCATATTTAGACATAAAAACTTATTATTAACAAGTTTCGTTAAGTTAAATCACCTAGCAGTGATATATCAACTGTCCTCTGCTATTACTCTGAAATACGAAAAAAGTACAAATATGAATACCTTTTTCCCAATAATAGATTCTGATACTTTTGAAGCGTCATTTAAATCGCTAGCTTTAAAAGGATGGTCTGATATGGATATGTTGGATACCGCAGTGCTCCCAGTAGATCATTGAGTCATGGGAACTGCCTAACTCAACTTATCCAATGGTACATTTACGGAGTGATTCGCGATTAAGGCGCAACTAACAAAATGTAAACTGATCGTTTTATTACACCATTGGTTTCGAAAAGACTTACAAAATTCATGGCAAGAATCCTTCCTTTTGTATAAATTGATAAAATTATTTGAATCAATTTTTTAGTGAAGGGCGACAAAAGAGTTTATCCAAAACAAAAGATACTTTGGAACTAGGCCCTTTACATTGTTTTGAATCAAAGGACTTATTTGCGAAATATTTCGTAAACAGGCGACGGTAAAAAATTGTAGTATTGTTAGGAAACTATAAGACAAGTTTATTTTACGTCGATTTTTGGTATTGATGTTAATGTTAGTCACTTCCTTTGAACTTACGATTTGTAAATGTAATTCCAAATTTTCAAACTGATATTTCCCAATGTTTATCTTTTGCCAGCTGCGCCCTTATCGCAAATCACTCCAGATTTTCTCTTAGCATTTGCGTTTTGCGTCTCTTGCTTCGATCACTGCAATCAAGCCTTTTTTTGGAAGAAATGAACGTGAAGCTTCCGACCAACTTCTATGGTTAAGCTATACCAATTTTGCCATATTTCGAAACTGTCAATTTTATTTAAACTAACTTTTGAGACGACTTCGTTGATATTTTAAGATCGATTGCTTCTTGAAGGACGTTTGTTTTTTTTTTTTTTTGTAAGATTTGGACCACTCGATCATTGTTTTGGTCTTTTGTGGTAACATTTGATGTTTTTTTCAAGTTTTTATTCCAGAAACAGAAACTTTTTATAACTTGAATGTTCGTAGCATTGCGCAATCAACTTGAATAGGGCATTTCTCGGCAAGTTATCACACAATCTTAAGAAACTAATCAAATTTTTACAATCGAAAGCATCATAAATGCGCTCATTCAATAAAAACAATATTATCAGAAAATCTGGACGTTCCAACTTCGCATTGATCACAATCACGAATGGGTGAGCATGGGGCAGATTTTCTTTCTGGTACTTACTCAGAAACACATAAGCTTTCCAATGGTGAGTGAATTTTGGCTGGGACTTGCTGGGAACCCAAACAAAAATCCTTTTTTGTAAAAAAAAAAATTGTTAATCAAAAGAAACTGAAAGACACGGGTTTGGCAAGACCTTGTTTTGAACCTTTTTTCAACCTATACAACACATTTCTGACCTAAATTTACTTAATATGCCTTTGTTTTTACTGCCAATATTAAATTTACGCCCAAGAATCACTTTAAAGTTATAAAAACATGAGTGGAAATTTATATTTTTCGTAGAACAATTTGTGACTTATTCATGGGCTCTAACTAATACGAAGGTAATGATAGTTACTGTCGTTAGTAAACAACTCAGATAATTTCAAGCTGGCCTGCATACAATGTAGTAAGTATCAGAGAATGCAAAAAGGATCAATAGAACGAGGAACACTTAAATTTTTTTTCGTATTTTGGCCAGGTTTTTGACTGAAATACTCCTATATGAGCGGCTGATTTGTTTCAAATGTAAGCTATCACCGGAATCGCAGTAGTTTGCTTTTCATTACCAGTCGTAGGTGGCTATGGGACTGGTTTGCTATCATTCTGGCTAGATATCGTTAAAGTAATCGCATATGGGTCCCGCCTAATGGTTTGCAACATAATTTAATCGAATTTTGGTGTTTATGAACGGTTTATAACGCGGAAGTATTGAATTGACATTGCAGTAACAATTTCTGTTGATGGTCTTGTTTAAAACAGCATAAAAGTGCAATATTTCTCCCAAAGCGTTACGATTTTCAATTGCTGTTTTCTCATCAGCACGAAAACGCAAATGGGACGGACTTGCTATGAGCGGCAGTGTTTTTCATGGAAAAGTTATTGTCGGTGGAAAATTCAACAACATAAAACGTTGTTAAAACATGGTAACGACGAAAATCGTTTGCAGGCTTACAGTGAAAATACAATGTTATTTATGGTTACAATAAAAAACATTCTCCATTTACTGTTCTCACCGCAAAATACATCGTAAATTTTTTTTCCGGGCCTACTGCAAAAAAAAAACTTTATTATAAACATGGAAAAATCAGGGAATTTTATTTTAGAAGTTTCGAAGACTAGATACCCTGTGGATCAATCGGTGATCAATGATAAGAAATTTGTGGGCAAGTTTTAGCCCTGCCACATAGCCTTACTTAACAGCAGTTTAAGCTTAATTCACAGAATATTATCAGGACTATAGTTTTTATTTGCAATAGTTAAAGCAGATGGAAATGGTACTCATGAACCCGTTTTCAATTCACTAATAATACAATATGATATTCAACAGACCACCTAAAATTTGAACACATAAGATTATCAACAGTTCGAGTGACAAATGTGCATGACAATTTGGTTGAAACGGTTTTCAAATTTTTCTGACGCAAAAAAGAATACATTGAAAACAATTAAACTGTCATTGAGCTGGCGCCTCTCACTTAGCTTTCTACCATGCTACTAGCAATGCATACGCTTTTGTCACGAAATTTTCTTGAACGTGAGTTACTAGCTGTATTCTCTAACAGATGTACTTTAAAGCGCGAAATCTTATTACAGTTTGTACTATGTATTATTCATAATTGTATCTTATCAAACTTAAATTACAATTTGCTCCCACAGCATCAGCGTTTGTCTGAAATATTGTCACCCTCGCATAGCTCAACATTATTATGGTATCAAAATCTACGCTTCTTAAGCTAACCTCAAATGTACAATAAATTATTCAACATTCACAGGGAGGGTGTTGTGATATGCTTCCTGAAGCTATTTGTTCACAATCGCCGACATCGTATACAAAACTGCCTTTATCTGCTGGTGCAAAAATCGTCCTAAACAGGGGAGAAGAAGCTAAATGTTTTCGAACGAGGGGTGCGGTTTCATTCACACCAAGCAGCAATCCGCAATGTATAGCAACAATAAAATCTGTCGTTTTCTGGCCTGCTGAAAAAGTCAAAAACCTTATTCCAGAAAATGTAATAATCCAGCATAACAACAATATTATTATTACTTAAATCCCAATTGACGTAGTTTCCCTCCGTAATTTCCATTTTCGGTTTTTCGAAAAGGCCCTTGCGTATAAACATGATGATCTTGTATGAAAAGATCATTATTACGCTCCTGCTGTTGCGTTCCGTTCACTTATTCCTTGTAACTCGCGAGTCGATTATGTTTGTAAAAATAACAATCACGTATGTTGCAGTTTCTGCTTGCTCGATGTTTCGACCCATCATCCTACTTGTGCCGTGGGGAATAAAAACCTGCAACCTGTTTTAGTGTATGATAGCATAGTGGCGAGAGCAAATTGGATAAAGAGGCGAGAGGCAAAAATCACAACATAATGTGCTAAAAATCTGTTCAAATTAAATTAAATACGTGAAACAAATTTTCTTCATGGTGATTTATTAGAGGCGATAAACCACTGACAAACCATTTTTATATTTAGCGCATGCAAAACTTCGACACTGTATCGAAATAAATAACTGTATTTTGTGTAATTGTGGTATAGAATTTGTACGGCATTTGCTTGGTAATAAAATGTATGTTTGTATAAATATTCATCTGAAACATGATAAAAATATGATTTCCGATATTTGTTAATTTAAAACTTGCGGAGGTATTTGATGCAAATGAATGCTAGTAGAAACTTTCACCATGTACTCTTATACGCTTTAAAAATAATATTTATGGACACTGAGAATTTGATTGAAATGAAAATCAAAAAAAGTTTTTCGTTGTTTCAATTTTTTTCGCTTTATCATAAAATTTCCACAAACGGTATGAGTTATGCCAATTTTTTTTTTAATTTAAATTTAAATAAATAGAAAAATCATAGTGTACATTTTCTGGTAGAATGGCATGTTCACTATATACAGGATGCGTCAGGCCCGGATTTGAGGGGGGGCAAATGCCCCGGGCCACCCGATTGAAGGGGCCCCCTAGTCCAAGAGCGACCTTTTTTTTTGCTCGTCACCTTCCTGAACGTTACCTCTAAATGTTTTAAGAAAAGGGGTCCTCACAAACAAATTTGCCCCGGGCCCCCCAGCGTCTAAATCCGGCCCTGGGGTGCGTGCGGTATTTCTGGACTAAATTTCAATTCACTATAACTACTTCTTGCGAAGCACGGCCCTAATGTATTTGGCACAATGTATAGCAAATGTGTATAGGTATCTGTGGAACATGCAAGAGTGGTCAAAAACAAATAAATGGTAAAACTAGAAAATATCCTCAGTTGTTGAGTTTTTTCGCACCGGAATCGGCCCCAATAAAACTATTTCGCGACATAGTGATACGGGTTTGCAGCATTAATTAGAAGCGAATTACTTCAGTCGTCAAGAAAACAAGTAACTGTTTCGAATGAAAATATTGAAAAATACATCATGATCACATTTCTATGTCTTTTTATACATTTCTATGAACTTTTTATACAAGTGGCTCCTAAATGAGACAACAGATAGGTAGATGAAACGATTGCAAACACAATATGGTCAGTATCAAGCAATGTCAGTTAACATGCACTGCACTCGAGCAAAACTTCTGGCAAAAATACTGGTAGTTACATCCGAACAAACGAACCAACATTGGATACAGTTGCTTCGCAGTAAATTTTATATGCTACCCTGTGTTCTTGAAAGTGTTGCGATACTTTTGCGGAGTGAAAACCGAAATCACCGTCGGTAGTCTCCTATTGTCCAGTTCTTAATGGTACAAAAGTATAGCCTCTTAGCTGGTTTTGAGGTACCATGCTGATCTATTAAACCAGGCGTTGTACGTTCAAATCCCGGCTTGGAAGACACTGTTAGTCTCAGGAGGATCATAGTACTAGCCCCGCAATCGTTTGGTTACTAACAGTTGGCTGCGATGTCTGTGTCGAATGAGCTGACGGTCAAATTTCGAATCGGAATGCAGCACCTGGGTTCTGCTTTTGGCATATTTAAAGAAGATCGATGATACCATTTCCTACAGTTGCGATCAGTCAGAAATGACATCGGCAATTTTGTTTCCTACAGTTGTGTATACAAACAATCCTACACACAGTTGATTGTATACCAACGCCTTCGTATTGTACAAATGTTGGCAGATAGCATCGTCTTGCTAACAGTTTCATACTGCTTTTGTAGCAATTTGTGTATGGCAAATGATACAAAAGCACCTTTGTAGTGCAAAACTTAGTAAATGACATTGTGCACTTGTGGGCAGGTTACTGAATTTTAAACAAATAATAAAAATACAGGCTACTGAATTTTAAACAATTAATAAAAATACAGATAATTCCAATCCAATGTTATCCAGAGATCCTCAGTCAGCTATGGTATTAGAAGTATACAAAAAGAGATTCAACTAGTACCATTAGTTTTAAATGTGTTATTGATAATAATAATAATAATAATACCGCGGAGAATAAATTAAAAGATCATTTTAATCCCTACCTTTAACGATGAATGTATGCCGTCGTATATGTTATTTTATATTACATAATTATCAAATAATGATCGTCTTTTGCTTAAATTTCTGTTTTTAGTAGTGAATTTATTTTTGCCTAAGCCTCCTATACTCTTTCTTAGAACGTAGTCCTTACTGATAGTAGGCGTTAATGACATGTTATTTGTTCAAATTTTATATTCCAAGAATAGACTAGCGGTTTTTGATTAGGATGTACATATATTTAGCCGAAAAAATCTTCGAATCGCTTGCTAAGGTTGTTTACAGTAAATTTTTTTTTATGTAATGGGGATTTTCCAGAGAGTGACGCAAACTAAGAGTTTTGAAAGCAAAACGGGAACTTTCAATTGAAACACAATGAAAATTTTCAGGAATACATCAAATGCAGTCCAAAAATTTCCACACTCCAGTACAATCGTGTTGTATATGAGAAAGTATTTCCCAGTCTTGAACTTCTCTCCAAGGTATGTGCGGTTCGGTAATGGCAATCTTTTCAGCATATGACATGTTGACGCAGTTGAAAAATCTGGACATGTATCGTCAACCTATTAAGAACAAAATTATATTAGAAAATATGGAAGACAGATGAACAAAAGTAAGTGTTTTACATACATACCTCTATCCACTTTATCAGCGGTGACGCGAGAACAGCATCCACGTTTTCGTCTGGCTCAATCCGAATCTTGATTCCTCGATTAGTGAGATGTCTTAATATTCTCAGGGCTCCTCGTACATATTCTAAAAAAAAAAAATAGCATTAATTCAAAAATTTGCGAACATGAAAATCTGCGTAAAAAGACCAGTTTATAAAAATGGGCAACGACATATGTCATGAAATTATTACAGTTTTGTACTATGATTTACATTTTAAGTTATAAAGTAGGCAATGTATGTGATTTTTTCGAGGCTGCGAAAAACGAGCACGGGCTGAGGGTGTAATTTAGATTTAGAACAAAATTTCCCTCGTTCAGACTGGACGAGGGAATTTTTTTCTAAGTCTAAATCACATTATCATGCTCATTTTTCGTATCCTCGAAAAAATCACATACTTTGTCTACTTTACAACTTACAACGATATATTGCCTCAATTTCCTAACTCGCATAAACACCGCTTCAATTAAAACCTAAAGTAATCCACCTAGCGGTCAGACCCAGCCTTTCTCATTCAAACTTTTATTTGTAAAAATAGCTCGGAAACTACTGAACCGATTGACGTGAAAATTTGTATGTATGGGTTTTTGGTGTCGATAAAGGTTCCTATGATAGTTTGAGATCCCTCCCTCTTCTTAAGGGAGGGATTCCATACAAATGAAACACAAATTTCCGCACATCTCGAGAGCTAACCAACTAAATGGAACCATATTTGGCAGGTGAATGTTTTTAGTGGTAACAAATATTATCCATAATCGACCTCAGGCAACATTTTGGATTGTAAGATGGCAACTTCCCGTTTCCGGAAAACAGCCAAAAATGGCCGATTTCCACCCAATATAATATATCCTGATCAAGAATGATACACAGGAGCTAAAATCGACCACAGATACCATTTTGAATTCTAAGATGGCGACTTCCGGTTTCTGAAAAACAGCTGAATATGACTAAATATCACCCAATATGGGTGTTTCTTCAACCAGAATGACGCTCAGAGGCCAGAAATTATCTTAAATACCATTTTGAAATCCAAGATGGCGACTTCCGGTTTGTGAAAAACAGCCTGAAATAACCAAATACCATCCAATATGAGTATCTCTGGAACCAGAATGATGTAATGAGCTAACAATTGACCACAGGCACCATTTTGAATTGCTAAATGGCAACTTCTAGGAAACAGTCGAAAATGACCGAATAATACTCAATATGTATATTTCCGTAATCGAGATGATGCATAGAAACCAAAAATTGACCCTGGACACCATGAATTTAAAGACGACCACTTTTAGTTTCTGGAAAACAACCAAAATAACTAAATACCTCCCAATCAGCGTCGCCAGAATTATTTCGTTAAAATCCGTAGATTCTACGGATTTCCCTCGATTTCCCCTCTCTTCTACGGATTTCCCATATAAATGTTATTCCGTAGAAGCAAACAAATCCGTAGATCTACGGGTAAATCCGTAGATCTGGCAAGCCTGCTCCCAATATGGGTATTTCCGGTGTCAGATTGATGCTAGAAAATCTGCTGAAGATGACCGCATACCACCCAATATGAATATATTCAGAATTAAGGCGATGTACAGAAGCCAAAAGTCGAGGATGTTGTCATTTCGATAAAACCAATCATTTCAAACGATTTGTTATTTGACTTTGATCATATCCTATGGCCGATACGTCGTGCATTCGCAAGGAATGTGGAACACATTTGGAAAGTTCAAATAGTACGATACCACGTTAAAGTTATGTTCAGGCCACATATATCGATCAAAGCAGATATAGTTTTAAATAGTCTTTGAATTTCTTTTCTTTTCATAACTTTTGAGCCACATATCAAATTATTATGAAGTTTTTTATTTGTAAGTTCAAGAGATGACTCGTTCGTATGACACTAGTTATGTTCAAATCAGTCATGTAATCTTGAGATAATAGACTTTCGTTGTTTTATTAACAATTTAATACATAACAGTTGCTTAAGTTCGATAATAATCAAATCAAATGGGAACGTATAGGGCAGCCAAACTTTTAAACCACGTGTTCAATCGTAATTCATCAGTTAACCCTTAACTAGCCCGCTGATCTGATAATAATATTGATCAAATCGGTTATGTAGTTTCTGAGATAATGAAGTTTCATGATTTTCACATTTCGGTACTTTGCAGACGAAGTTACAGTCCGATTACAGTAAAATTCAATAGGGTGTTATGAGGCAGCTAGACTTATTAGTTGACACTTATTTTGTGGAAATCGGTTCTGCCATCTCTGAGAAAAGTGAGTGAGCTCAAGTAGTTTTCGGAATATGTTCCTTTTCATAGCTGGATTTCACATTTTTAACCGTTATGTACTCGGCAATTTCAACACACGTAAGTACTCGGCAGGGTACCCGGGTACCCACCAAAATGAAATGCTTCTTACTTCTTCAATTCTTGACCTATTTTCGATCTCTCCCCGTCAAAAGACTGGAAAATTTGTCTATTTTTATTATACGGGACCTAAACAACGATTGGTCCCCATATGGTTCCCGTAAATCCGGATCTTCGGGATCATGTCCAAGACCGGAAATCTGCTCCGAAATGGCCATTTCGGATAATTTATCAGATGGACTCAAAATGAATGAAAATCAACTCCTGGAGTGATTTCATTAATTTTGATACCAATATTGGTCGATTTTATTGACAATTGTAATAACTTGTCTCACCGGAACGTGCTCCCAAAGATCCGGATTTACAGGATCCAGATGTTGTCACAGGTTCATGTCGGTCTCGGATTCTTAAAGTAGAAAGATTTTCCAATCTTTTAATAGACCAAGATCGAATACCGGTCAAGAAATGAAAAAGCAAGGCTCATTTCATTTTGTGGGTACCCGAAGCCTTCCCCTCCGACCCCCGCTGCTGCTATAAAAAGTCTGATGATAGGAAATGCTTTATTTCCACTAGTTAGGAGCATTCCATAAGTTTCAGCTGGATGAGTTGAGGTTATCCTTGTTTTTAAAAGCAATAAAGTCTGAAAAGGTACCCGGGTACCCTGCCGAGTACATAACGGTTAAACATAACACGCAAAGTAATAGTCCGATTGCAAAACAAATCATTAGGGTCTTATGGGGCAACTGGACCTTTTATTTGACACTGATTTTATGAAAATCGGTCCAGCCATCTCTGAGAAACATGAGTGAGATTAAACAGTCTTCAGAACACGTTTCTTTTCATAACTTTTGAACCATATGTTCAATCTTTTTTAAATTCAAAAGTTAGGAGTATTTCAGATAGCCCGTTCATTTGAAACCAATTTTGTTCAAATCGGTTGTGTGGTTTTTGAGATAATGATGTTCTATTATTTTTGCATTTTGATACATAACCTTGGAAACTAAAAATCCGATTACAATAAAATTGAATAGGGTCTTATGGGATAACTAGACCTTTCATTTGTAATTAATTTCATGAAAATCGGTCTTGCCATCTCTGAGAAAAGTGAGTTAAAATAAAAATCTGTATACACACACACACACACCGTCTAAATAACGGCACCCTACAACTTGACTGGGTTGTGAAACTATTATAGAAACATATCTCGTACTCTAAAACCCTCTCTTTCCCCGTTTAGTTCCATTTGCTCTTAACTCTTGAGTTATGCACAAACTTGTGTTTTTGCTTGCATGGGAGCCCACTCTTTCAGAACAGGGAATTTTGTCAAACCAACATAGGAATATTTCTTGCCCTCAAAAACCTCCACATATGTTTTGTTTGTATGGGAGGGATATCGACCTATCACATACATACAGATTTTCATGCCGATCGGTAGACTTTAAGGCCAGAACTCTATTTTTATATATTCAGATAGATGAATAAGTGATAAATATAATCATATGAAAATCTGCGTTATAATGAGTTAGCGGTTAGCGGAAATCCCGTCCCGTTAATACGGATTGAGTGTTCAATGGGTGCGTTTTTTCTCCTCTTTATGGGCATTGTTCGTGCTCATGTGTTTCTGTTTATGTACAATAAAGGTCACGGATGCTTGGAAGCTTGGGCAGTATACGAAATCGGAGGTGTCGAAGCACTGTTTAATAGAGGTCAACAATAAAAAACGGGCTAAAGAAGCGAAATAAGCGCAGCTAAGCAGACCAAATTGAAAGCCAAGAACAAGATTCCCTAGCACTAGCAAGCTGGCCAAAAACTGCGACACGTCGTTGGGTACGGTGATCGAAATCCTGGAGGTAGAGGTCGTGAATTGTTACAACCAAGCATCCGGACAGTGCACGGAAGTATACGGAGAAGCAGCTGCATGAAATTACAGGAAGTGCCGATAGCTGCACTATACATGAAAAAGATAATAAGTAAGCAAATACGCAAAAAGACAATCACCTAGGATATTTTTTTTTCTTACTTGCAAAAGTAGAAAATCTCTCCCAATGCCTCTAAAACTCAAATGATAATTTTTCCCCATAAGACTAGGGCTTCTTTCCTCAAGCCAAACAATGATCACGTTGTCAAGATGCATGGAGTTATTTTAAGTTGGTCTGACAAGGTTAAGTACTTGGGACTAATTTACGATAAAAAACTTATTTTCAAAGAACACATTGAGAGTATACAAGCCAAGTGCATCAAATATACGAGATGTTTATATCCTCTCATTAACAGGAATTCTAAACTTTGTTCAAAGAACAAACTTTTGCTTTACAAACAAATTTTTAGACCAGCAATGCTTTATGCTGTACCGATCTGGTCAAGTTGCTGTTCAACAAGGAAGAAAACGCTCCAAAGGATTCAGATTAAAATTCTGAAAATGATTTTGAAGCGTCCTCCTTGGTTTGGTACACTCGAATTACAAAGACTTACTGGTGTTGAACCATTAGAAGCTATGTCGAATAAAATTATTAACAATTTTCGACAAAAATCGTTGCAATCGTCAATTGCTACAATAAGCTTTCTTTATAGCCAATAAGTTAGTTGTAAGTTTACTTCCCCTTTTCTGACAAGTAGGTTTAAATCCCTACGAACGATAAGTCCTAATTGCGAAAGCAAACAAATTCTAACAATTAAAATTACAATTTTTCTAACAGTGTTGAGAAGTCACCATTTGTGATTGGACACACATACTCATAACTTACTAATATTTATCATAAATACTTAAGCTATTATCAAATCCCCCCTTTAAAAAAAAACAACTAAGCGTACCCCAGGCGCGACCGATCGAGTCGTAATGGGCCATACGGTCCAAGTCGGTGTCCGAAAATGTTTCAGAAGTCACCATAGCTCAACAATTTGAATCCCGTATCATCAGGTTTATCAGATGTGCCAAAAAGGTGAACCGAAAGGAGGTCTAGACCATAATGGCGAGGGTTCCGGGAATCTCATTGAAGATGAAGGGTCACTGTCTGTCTGTTTCACACCTTAAACGCACATTGTATGGACTTGCGACAGTGCAATAAAGAATTGTACATGCTATAATGACCTTTTTTAAAACTTTGAATAAACGAAGTTTATTGAAAAATCGCGATACTAAATTATCGGTACTTTTGTTAGTATCGCCCATCCCTGCTTCCCAGCAAAAAACAATATCGCACGCTAGTCTGGAGGTTTAATAGCGGTCTCGATCAAATAGATTAGTTGAGAGAATTCATTATCGATATTGTTTTCAACACATTTTGCATCTTGTAGGATAAGGTATCCAGCCCGAGCAGTCGTGAGTAAAGAAGAATTAAAAAAGCAGTCAAGCTGGTAGCACGCGACGAGGTTCTCTTTGATTAAAATATAAATTAAAATACTTTTCATTCAGTTAGAAACATTTGTAAATCACGTTTTAAAAACAATACTACAGGTATAACTTATTCTTACGTTATGGAATACTTAAATTTAACTTAAATCAACTTAAACTAGGTCCTAAAAAATTGTGCCTATCTATTTAACCTATAGCACAATTGATTCTATGATTCTACCGTTCCGCACGGTGACACAGTAGACTAAAACGCTAAGCTGCAAAATTGAAGAGAGACTAAACGTAAGTTGCTTGCATGCTAAACTTAATCTAAACTAAACAGAAGATGTGCATTGATAATTTAATAATTAATATCCAATGTATACCTTTGCTAACCTAAAATATGTTTCTGTGACAGGAAAAGTATATTCTCGCTATTTTCAACAACGGATCAAAGTGCGTCTCATTTCCGTGTTGCGGGGAATAATAATTTTGGAAAAACTCTCGTTGAATTACTTTCAACAAGTGTCATCGGCCCTTTCGTCTGTTCAGGGTCATTTTTAATACTTGCTTGTCTTTTCTTGTTCATTAATGATACAATATATATTTGGATAATAAAATTTGCAAAAAAATGTCATTGGGGATATAGAGTGATTCTGCGGTTAGCGATGTCGGTCGGCTAGCTCTCTCACACGGTTGTGATGTTGGGTTCGATTCCCGATCAGATCGAGGATCTTTTCGAGCTGGAAATTTTCTCGACTCAGCACTAGGGCACGGCGGCTGGCCTGTCAATCGCCAGTGTATGGAATCTCCGTACAGGAGCGTTGTGTACCCACAAGAGGTTGATCAGAGAAGTGAGGTGCGCTGGCCTAATAGGGTTGGCCAACAACACTTGACTCAGTCCGACGAATTGAGCATTCTTTGTATGTATGTATGTGTGTGCGAAATAGAAGTGAGGGATGGATTTGAAAAGTGAGTGCCCACCGAGGGGCGAGACAGCTTTTATCTGAGTTACTCTTATGCTTGTAGTCAGCCTATACACCAGAGAGACGCCGAGATACTCACCGTTAAAGCAACTGTCAACATCAAAACGGGCGAGCTGTATAGTTTTGCATTGCCGTTATCCGTTTTGATGTTGACATTTGCCTTAACGGTGAGTGTCTTGTCATTTCTCTAATATATAGGTTCCCTATATATATGAACGGTGGGACCGAGCAACATTCATGTGTATATTTGCGGTGGGGAAAAAATTTAAGGATGGATATTCAGAGACACGAGGGTTACTCAGATTTGCTCATTATTTTTCAGGTTTTCTCAGAAAAACTCGGAAAACCTCAAATTTACTCACTGTCTTACCCCTCGGTGCCCACTGATTAATAGAGCAAGGCCGATCACATTCAGAATTTTTTTTTGTATTTTGAGATTAAACATCGAATATTCTAATCGATTTGTTGCTTCCTCACTTCACAAGAGTCGGCCTAAGTGGTACCTATTCCTATTCCTATCCTATTTAACCTATTCATAACTGAAAGCAAAGAAGGACCCTTCTCGATTGAGCCATTACGATCTTGTCCGTGGCCCATCGATTGCGCCATAGAAGGAAGATGCCGAAGAACCCGCTTCCCCGCCAAGCCACTCATCCGATATTGCGATTAGGCATAGGCAGTGTGCCAGACAGCGCAGAAAACCAATGAGTTTCCCCCTTCACCGCAATCAGCAACGCAGCTTCGCATCGCAGAATAGTCGAAATACCCGGTACGCACCCGGAGCCAAAACTCAGGAACTCAACAGTTGTCGCAGGAACTCAACAGTTGTCGCACACATTTCCGCGCGTAGCCCTCCGACTACTCAGCAGCATGCCGACTCAGTAATTTAAGATCCACGATCTCTTGTCCTGCGAACTTACTTGAGAGTGCTATCTACACAGTTAGTAATAGATTCCGTCATCGATTTGAATAAAATTGGTGTCAAAAAGACTGGCTGCCTCTCAAACTAAAGCAAAATTTATCAGTATGTCGCGTTTTTTCTTCTGCGAATGGCAGTTTATGTGTTAATTAGGGATGTCACAAATATCCGCATCCGCAAATGCGGACCATGCGCATTCGCATCCGCATCTTTATCATACCATGCGGATATTGAAAAAAATATCGCTTCATAAAATTTTGTAGAAAAATTTTCCTTGGTGTATTTACTGCTCGCTTATATAACTTTTGCACTGGGGAGGGACATGGTCATGTGAAACAAGCAAAAAAAAACACAAGGGATGCTACGGATACCCGCATCCGCGAATGCGGAACATCCTCATGAAAATTGACATCCGCATCTAAATCTGCATCTATAATCACATATCACATCCGTCCCAAATCTGATGTTAATCTATTTCAATAGATAATAAATTTTGAATTAGGAAGGCCAGATCACACCACTAGGTGGATTTGTGTTTTTACTAAAAGAATCACAAGTTAAAGGTATATTTTTCTACTTTTTTAAACTATATAACAATCTGTAACAACAGTCACCTTAAATGGTTAATTTTTTTTGGAAAACAAGTACAAAATTTGTTGATATTTCTCTCTATTCGTATGTTTTCATGATGTGAAAATTCATTTTGATTTAAAACTTAAAGCAATCCCCTTAAATAGGCTGATGAATCACAATCCGTTGAAAAACATTCAAGAAATGGCAATTCTAATATAATCTTTAATCCTAAGTATGATCCCCCTGCATCTCATCAAAAATATCTTGATCATTAGCTGAGACACTTAACAGTTTAAATGTAAACTGTAAAGTGTCAAATTAACAAATATTTGTTTTGAAAAAGTTTGGACCTCTTAGTTCAGTGAAAGCAAATATTTGTTTCGAAATAGTAGACCTGTTCAGGCTAGTGAAGATGACTTGAGATTTCGGTTTTTTTGCAAAACTGACCGCCAGACGATGAGCAGCAACGGAGTCGAAGACTGTGCCTCGGACGTCGATGATCCGCCTAGCATACCACGCGTGGATGTTGTGTATCTCAGTTATAAGTGGTTATAACTCCAAGAGGATTCAACCGACCATCGCACTGGACGGTTAGCTTGTACGAGCTGAAGAATCATCGTCAGATCAAGGAAAAACAGAAGACAGACATGAGCATCGATGCTTATCAGCAATACAAATGGTATAACGTGGTGCTCACGAATCAACTACGAGAGGGCGGCAGACCAATGATGCCTATCGAATCGTCGAAAGTGGATGCCTTTAGTGGAAAATGATGCTGGTTCGCTGATCATTGCCGCTCATGTTAAACATTGGTACTGTGCAAAAGCGGGCTGCATCAGTACCTACGGCAGTCGCATTCGACTCCGAAGCAACGGAAAAGCTGCACCGGAAACAACCGAACAGGCGAAGGTCCGAATTGCGGACTGTCTGGTATCTCCGGTTCGATCCGAGACGGACAACGCACGTCTAATGCTGAAGTAATGTTCGAAACGGCTTTCTTTTAATACAATTAGCGAGGAATAACTCCTCTGAATTGGTGACACAGGTGCGCCATTAGCTTATATCAGACACTTTACGTATTATGATTCATAATTTGCTAATATATTCATGCAACAATTTGTACAAAATTGAAATAATACTTTCTATAAAGTAACTCAACACATACCTAACAAAGTAGTCCGGTCTAGTCCAAGCTGTCCCAGTCCCAGTCCGAGTCAGTCATAGTCCCAAGTACCGGTACCAGTTTCATATCAGTCCAACCAAGACCCAGTCTCAGCCCCAGTTTGTTTCAGTCCAAGCCCCATTTAGTTTCTGTCGCAGAGTCTGGTGCTGGAACGTCTTTCATTTAAAAAATAGTTGTTAGTTTGTCGAAGCTGCTTTTATCCAGGTTTCCTGCTAAATATTCCATGACAGAAGCTGAAAGAAAAAGAATTTTCATTTACTACTTAGAACTTCGAATTGAAAACACACAAAATAGCTACCTTAATCGGAAGTTTTCCCAATCGATAAAAGAACCACATGCAAATTCCACAGAAAAAGATACCCTAATCCAGTAGTAGCACACAAATACGGAAAATTCGGAGCTGATATAAAAATTTTCACCCGAAAAAACATTATTTTTTTGCAACGAACACTTTCGATGTCACTGCTGTGCTCTACACGACGAAGCGGTTATGTCGAAAACAACTCAAAACAAGTACTCGCGCAATAACTGAACTTTTGGGTGAAAGTTGGGTACTAGTTGGGTACTACTTGGAGATCAAATATTTACCCAACTTCAAGTTCGAGAGCTGAACATTAAAATTGAGTACTTCCGAACTGCTGTTTGGGTATTTTCAGTTTTCAGTGTAACGTGAAAAACGGGTCGCTTGCTAGGTCGACACACCGTGTCGCTTTATATTTATGCATGGACAATATATTATCGACAGTGTAGCATAGATCTATCGGTGTAAATTAACTCGTTACAAATGCGTAGTCCTGTGGTGCAGGCGGACTGATGAAAAAGACATCAATGCTGGATAAAAGAATGAAATTGAAAAGTCCGACTGCAAAGGAGCCAACTAAGGTGTAAATGAATCTCAATAGGAATTAACCGAATAGTGGAATCAATAAAGAAATTGTGAACATATTTTCTCGCTTTAGCCGACCGCGGAACTTTAATTGCTTTTTCACCTCTTGGCGGGTATAAATTAGGATGTTTAAGATTAAGCTAGTGTGAAAAACAGCAGGAGGCAAAGGCACGTTTCTCCACAGGTAGTTTGAGGTGCGTATCTAATGTCGAAAATAGAAAAAAACGGTCTCTAAAGGTAGAACATGGAACGAATAGAATGCAATATAAATGATGTTGGAGCACACTCTTTCGCATAGTTTTATCGTTTTCATACCAATATCTCGCTGTGAATGTGGCTTCGAAGTGATCATGAAACGAAACAAGAAGGAAACAAAAAATCAATTTAAATTTTAATAATGTTGACGTTGTAATAGCATTCATCCTAAGTAGCTAAGCAAGAAATTATTTATAGTCCATTCTGCTTATTATAAAGTCATCATGAATTTATTATACTTAATTACGTGAATATTGTTTATCGTACGCTGTTTCATAATTTTTAAGGTATTATTTACATATAGTCGTCCGTTGAAGAACCAATATTGTACAACCAGTTTTCGAATATATGAGAAAAGATAACAGACGGTCTTAATGAAATATGTTAATTAGCAAACAGTTAAAAAAATCAGCTTGACGATACATTATACAGAATAACATCAGTAATAATGCCTACAATATTTGGGGCTCTTTTATTAAGTTAAAAAACATTTTTTTAATAACTAATGAAATTGAATAAAAATTACAAAAGTCATGCGAACATCAATTTGTAGGTACCCGAGTAACCTCATCGAGTACATGTGGATGTTTTGAAGGCACATACCATTAAATAGGCTTCTAAAAATATTGAACAGGTGGAATAGTATTTATGGTAGCGTACAAACTTTTGTGAAGTTTATAAAAATGATTTGTTGTACACATTTTAATCATTCATTCAATGCATTGTTAGCTATGCATTGCTGAAAAGCAAAATGTTATGCATTGACAAGAAGCAAATGAAGCTTAAACAAGTTGATATCAAAAATAGATTATGAGCAATATGTTCAATTACGACAATTTCTTGTTAGAAAATTAACTTGAATTCTGCTTTACTTAGCAGACTGTGAATTCCTGTTTTGAGTGTGCAGATTTGATGGATTGTAATATGAGAGTTGGTCTCTGTGGGTGCGTGAATAAATATGGATTTACTGTTATTTTACGGTGGGCTAAATCAAAATAATTGTAATGGGCGTGTGCACAATAAATAGAACTAAATTACCTGATAATTCCTATAAATTTGATTAAAAACGCTGAGAATGGGAAATAAAAATAGGCACAATTTTTATACTTTATTTTCCATCATAAAAAATTGAAACCTATATGCTATGTGTTTTAAACTTCAATTTTGCTATGCTTCATAAAATTAGATTCATCATTGCGACATAATGACTGATATCACAGAACAGATAAGCAACTTCGAACAAAACTCTGCTGCAAATCCTAGCCTACGGTTTCGAATTCAAACAGTTCGCTCCAATAGTTTGAACATGCATAAAAATCTATTCTTTTTTTTTGCTTCAATGATAGGATAAAAAGATGATCTTAAATCTATCGAAATCAAATTAAGACAGGATCGCATTCAAGAGATTTTTTAGACAGAAGTTCAGTAAAAATTTACAATCAACATTGATAGGAAAAATTAAACAAAAAATCTTTCAAGCGTTCAAACATTGTCTAACAAATTTTCTAGAATCGTACACCGCTCGACTGTTGAAACCGTTTTAACCAGTTAGTTGAATTACTTTAATATATTATTGGTTAGAGTTGGAAACCGCATTTTTCGACTAACGATAATATTTTTTTCTCGTGCCGTTTATTATACCTAATATTACGAGTAATGCATATTGTCGTTACTGGATGTCGTCTAGATATTCGGTTTTCAACTCGGGCCACATCGAAATTCATTATAAAAAACATGTACAAAAAACATTGCACGTACTGTACGATTATCATGAATAGGCACTCTCGCTTTATTAGTACCGGAGAGAACAAAGAATTCTCTCGACGAAAGAACTGCGAGAGGTCGCATAGTTTTTTTGCTTCTTGGTTTTGTATGAGAACAAGAGAGACCGAAATAATTCTTTACCACGAGCAGGTATGAATGGTATAAGTGTAATAAAATTTTGAGTGTAAAATACGTTCGCTCCACCGCTAGATGACGATACTTAAAATATAGAGATTTTGTCTCGTTTTTGGTTCTTCAGTTGAACAGATGTGCTGATATATTGCATGATTATGTTATGTGTAAAGTGAATCGAAAAAAGTCGATTCGACGCCATCGGAAAACAATAATTTTGCAATAGGGTTGAAACATGCACATTGCGAAACATTTTCGTTTCTAGTGAATCTTGTGGTTTTAGCTTTATACAAAAAAGATGAACTAACACGAAATACTTTATGAAAAGGTTCAACATTTGGAGATAACACATAACAATGTGCTTATCATAAAATATTATTCAACAAAATGGTTTCAATGTCGTTTAAAATAAAGAAGGCCTAATCGACTATTATCATATTTTCAATTTTCCAAAACATGGGAATGGATTTAGGAAAATATTCAAGTATCGTTTTTATTGTAATGTGGATCAACTGACCTATAATTTATATGCGTATTATTCTCAAGTATTCATGTAAAGTTGTTTGAAGGACTTTTACTGTTATCGTAAAATTTATTTTTAACGGAATGATTTGAATTAATACTTTGTCTTAATTCATTTCTCAGGTATGGTTCCAAAATAGGAGAGCGAAATGGAGGAAAAAAGAGCACACAAAAAAAGGCCCAGGAAGACCCGCCCATAACGCACACCCTCAGTCTTGTTCAGGGGAACCTATTCCACCCAACGAATTGCGAGCAAGGGAAAAGTAAGTATTCTTACGTTAACTTTACGAATTTAACTTGAATGTTATTAAAGGTAACTCAGCACCTGTTTCTGAAAAATAATATCAAATGAAGTCGCTTAATTTTATGGTCAGTTTTGAACTGTATTTGGGAACAGATGCTTATGTTTTACTACGTCGTCTCGTTGTTCCGTAGTCTGGTAGTAAATATTAAGCAAAGTCTGGGTATTCTGTTTATTTGATACTTACTTCATAGTCAACCGTTAAAAGTCTTCACAAAAATTGTAACACTTTAACCTCATTCACTAAAAATCTCTTCCGTTCATGAATCAAACGATGACCGACTTGTTAAACCAACATGGGTTTCACATGGAGATCTAAGTTATTGACATTCAATAATTGGAAGTTGAATGCAATGGATCCATGTCATCGGAATATATATAGTTTGCTTGTCTTTCAGTCACGCGCACGACAAACGAAATTTACTCAAATTGCCTTTTTTCCCAAGCAAACTCTGAAGCTAAGGTACACTAAAGTTTGCAAACACTCCTGTTCTGACTACAAGTTACCTTTGCTTTTAGTCCTCCACTCACCTCCTCTCGCCTGGTTTGAAGCCAGTCGTAAGGAAATCAAAGCTAACTGCGTCTTAACTAATATTCGGCAGATCGACTTGAACTGTCCTACAGTACGGTCGCATTTTACCAACAGCTCGAGGCTAAGTCTTAGACTACCGAGAGATATTAAAATTTTGTTTTTCGCTTTCAACAGGCAATCTTTTTAAAAGACTACCTGTTGAAAGGCAAAGTAATAAATTTGTTTTTAAAGTTAACGAGTGTTTAGTGAATTAATTTGGTTTGAGATATTTCTACTCAAATTCTATAGTGAAGTGAAAGTGTAGTGAAGTTGTCCAGTTATGCCTGGAAAAAATAAAAAAGCTCGCTTTGATGCGGCATCAAGGAAACGTGAGGCATCTCCTCCAAGTGACACTGAAATTTCGACTAACAGGTATGATATTCTTTCTTCTGTTGGGGATCTAGAATTCCAAACTTCTCATACTGAGCATAAAGCCGTTATGAAGAAGGTTAAAGTTCCACCTATTGTGGTATTTGTAGCAAACTTTAAAGCATTTCGATCAGAACTTTCATCATTTCTATCGAATGTGAAAGTTAATTTTCAAATTGGTCGCCAAGGCGAAATTCGTCTTTTGGCCGAATCTTTTGATGGCCATAAACATCTTCTACAGTATTTGACTGAAAAGATGTATAAATTTTACTTTTTTGATGCCAAAAACAAGAGACCGTTTAAGGCTGTGTTGAAAGGTCTCTCAAATGATCAAAGTATTGATGAAATCAAAGATTGTTTGTCAGAATCACTTGGTTTTGCCCCCAACCAAGTAATTTTGATGAAACGAAAGGCAAATGCCAAAATTATTCAAACTGGAATACACCAGGAAAATTACTTAGTACATTTTGATCGTACCAAAGTACATAATTTAAAATGTTTAGAAAAAGCACGTGTTTTATTCAACGTGCGAATGAAGTGGGAAAATTTCAAGAGACATGGAGGAATCCATAATCTTACACAATGTCGGAATTGTCAAGCCTATGGTCATGGAACTCGGAACTGCCATATGGCTGCAAAATGTATGATTTGTGGTGACACTAGTCACACGAAAGATATCTGCCCCGTGAAAGAGATCACTAATAGTTTCAAATGTGTAAATTGTGGGGGAAATCACAAATCTAATTTCTTTAATTGTCCTGTAAGGTCAAAAATTATTGCTTCTAGACAACGTAGGAATTCTAAACAACCTGTTGTCAATGTGGGTAATCAAAAGACTTTCAGTACTGTTCAGGCATCATCAGCACTTTCATTAGCAGGTGTGTCTGTAGGTAATAATTTAAATTCAGATAACAAATTTCAGACAAATAATCCTGTTCAGGCAACACCAGGCTGTTCATATGCCAGTGTCCTTTCAGGTAATATTTCAAATTCAAACAGTAACAAACCATTCGTGTTTGGTGCTGAAAAGTCAGCCAGTATTGATTTAGGTAATCCAACTCCCGAAAAGATTGAATACCTGCAACAATCCATGCTGCAGCTAATGTCCGTTTTGTTGAACTGTAACTCGATGTACGAGGCTGTTCAAGAAGGTATAAAATTTACAACTAATATTGTTATGAAATTGAAATTCAGCAATGATTTTAAATAATGCTGTAAATTTTCTAAATTCGAATGCTCGCTCTTTAAAAGCGAAAGAGGCTGAATTTTTCAATTTTTTAACAGTCCACGATGTGCATATTGCAGCTGTGACTGAAACGCTTTTAAAGCCAAATATTAAACTAAAAAAGAACCCGAATTTTATAGTTCATAGGTTTGATAGAATTGATGTTGCCGGTGGTGGAGTTGCAATAGTTATCCACCGTCGGATAAAACATCGTGTTTTACCCCATCTTGAAACCAAAGTTATCGAGAGTTTGGGAATTGAAATTGAAACAAGTATTGGCATTTTATTTATAGCCGCAGTGTATTTGCCTTTTCAATGCACTGGTGAGCGAAAAAATTATTTCAAGGGAGATTTGCAAAAACTCACAAGAAATTAATCTAAATTTTTAATCATCGGTGATTTTAATGCGAAACATCGATTGAAATAATGCTCAAAGGAATTCCAATGGAAAAATATTGTTTAATGATTGCTCGGCTGGATTTTATTCAGTTTTATTTCCAAATGGTCCTACATGTTATTCTTCTATTAGGAATCCATCTACAATTGATTTGGTACTAACAAATCAAAGCCACTCATGCAGTGATTTATTAACTCATGCTGACTTTGATTCTGATCATCTTCCCATAACATTTTCTATTTCCCATGAAACTATTTTAAATCCCACTAGACCTGTGTTAAATTATCACAAGACTAATTGGGATAGATATCGTTCTACGATCGAGGAAAATTTGAATGATGATATTATTTTACAAAATAGTGCTGACATTGACAGAGCATTAGAAAATTTTAGCAGCTTAATACTCAATGCCCGGAATTTATCAGTTCCTAAGGCAAGAGTGAAATTTAATGCACCAATTATTGACAGTGAACTTCAACTTCTTATACGTTTGAAGAACATACGGAGACGTCAATACCAAAGATCTCGTGATCCTGCTTTGAAAATTATTTTTCAAGAATTACAAAAGGAAATTAAACATAGATTCACTCTCTTGCGAAATGAGAATTTCATGAGAGAAGTTGAACAACTAAAACCTTATTCAAAACCTTTCTGGAAGCTTTCGAAGGTTCTTAAGAAACCCTCGAAGCCAATTCCAGTCCTTAAAGATGGTGATTGCATTTTTTTAACGAATGAACAAAAATCTCAAAAACTTGCTCAGCAGTTTGAGAGTGTTCATAACTCCAATTTGAACGTAGTAAGTCCTATTGAAAATTAAGTAAACCAAAAGTATGTTCAGATCACCACCCAAGAATTTCTTTCCGAAGAGGTATTGGAGACAAACTTGAATGAGGAGCGAACCATTCTCAAAAAATTCAAAAACATGAAAGCACCAGGAGATGATGGGATTTTCTATATCCTCATCAAAAGACTTCCCGAAAACTCTTTTAATTTCTTGGTAAAAATTTTTAACAGATGCTTTGCACTAGCACATTTTCCTACGAAATGGAAAAATGCCAAAGTCACTCCAATTTTAAAACCCGAAAAGAATCCAGCTGAGGCATCAAGTTATCGACCAATTAGTTTACTTTCCTCTATCAGCAAACTTTTTGAAAGAATAATTCTTAATAGAATGATAACACATATTAATGAGAACTCAATTTTTGCAAATGAGCAGTTTGGTTTTCGCCATGGGCATTCCACTACTCATCAGTTACTTAGAGTAACAAATATGATTCGAACTAATAAATCTGAAGGCTTTTCGACTGGAGCTGCTCTTCTAGATATAGAAAAGGCATTCGACAGTGTTTGGCATAAAGGTTTAATAGCTAAAATGTCAAATTTCAGTTTTCCGCTTTACCTTACAAAAATGATTCAAAGTTATTTAACTGACCGCACTCTCCAGGTTAACTATCTAAATGGTAAATCTAATAGATTGCCTGTTAGAGCTGGTGTGCCTCAGGGGAGTATCTAGGGCCCAATCTTATATAACATTTTTACTTCTGATCTTCCTGATTTACCACCAGGTTGTGAGAAATCTCTGTTTTGTGACGATACAAGCATTTCCGCAAAAGGAAAAACCCTTCGTGTTATATGCAGTCGGCTTCGAAAAAGTTTAGATATATTTTCTTCATACTTACAAAAATGGAAGATTTCCCCTAATGCTTCAAAAACACAGTTAATTATTTTTCCTCATAAGCCAAGAGTTTCATTTCTCAAACCCACCCAGAACCACGTTATTAAGATGAACGGTGTGGTCTGATCAAGTTAAATACTTAGGGCTAATTTATGATAAGAATCTTACTTTCAAGGAGCACATTGAAAATATCCAGTCAAAGTGCAATAAGTATATCAAATGTTTATATTCTCTTATCAGCAGGAATTCTAGACTTTGTCTCAAGAATAAACTGTTAATTTACAAACAACACTTCAACGGATTCAGAATAAACTTTTGAAAATGATTTTGAAGCGTCCTCCCTGGTTTAGCACGAACGAGCTACATAGGCTCACTAATGTAGAAACATTAGAAAATATGTCAAGCCAAATTATCAACAAATTCCGACAAAAATCGTTGCAATCCTCAATTGCAACAATTAGCTCACTTTATAGTCAGTAAGATAGTTTTAAGTTTATTTTAAGTTTCGTTTTATTCCTTTTATTCCTTTTTTTTTTCTTGACAAGTAGGTATAATAATTTTCCTACAATTACATTATCTTAACTGCGAAAGCTAATAACATTCAATAATACTAAAAAGCGTACAAATATATATAATAGTGTTGAAATGTCACCATTTGTGGCAGAACACACAATACTAATTCTGAATAGATATTTTAGTACATAAATAAATCATTACAAACTCCCCCCCCTATAAAAAAAAAAAAAAAAAAATATTCGGCACACGTGTTGAATTAGCACATGGCTATAGATTCTGATGCAGGTGCATCGAAAAAAACCGCCAAAAACGTAATAAAGGGCGGAAGGCAATTTTAAGATGTAAGAAAGACATAGTATCAGAGATATCAAGCATGTAAATGAAATCTAAAGTTAGCCAAACCACTGTCGGTTGATTATGAACGTTACTTTATAGTTACATGTCCAATAAGTTCTGTAATGTCATGGCATTATCATCGAAATTAGGTTGTCAAGTGATGGAATAAGGCAGTACCTGTTGTAGTTCATTGAGGATAGACTATGAAAAAGTCAAGAAAATAATGGGGATTATAAACCTTTTTGCTCGAGAAAATGAGCAGTTTGGTTTTTTTGAAAGTGTGTAGCAATATTTATATGCATTGAAATTGTAATTTTTCAATAGTACAGTTATTCGATAGCAAAAAGTTGTTTGTTTATTTAAAATATCAATTACGACCGAGGACGTTAATAACGAACATTTATAAAAAATTGAAGAAAACCGGCTGTAACTCGGCAAAGCCATTTTATGCAAAACATCATATCGAGTTTCAAGTTTAGCTTATGGCGCGTGACAAGCCGCACTTGAAATCTATCCAACTTTCTCCCTATTACTCTAACAAAATTTACAAAAATGTTCTCAAGAAGTTGTACTCAAAGATAAAGCAATATATTTTTTTTTCGATATTTTTAAAAATAGAACATGCTGCACATATTGTACCCCAAATTAATTCTTTAAGTATACTACGACGTAGTATACTAGATGTACGGAGAAAGGGATAATTATTTTGCTGATACGTGAAAATTTTAGCTGTTTCAAGAGAACTTAGAGTATAAGATATACCCATTCCCGACGAGTGACATTCAAACTTTGATTCAAGTTCAACAATTATGCTTGAAAATTTTCACGATGAAATTATTCAGTACACGCAAAACTTTTCCTTATTACTTTAAAAGCAATAGCGCAAAATTACCTTTTAGGTAACAAATCCATTACTTAAAAAGCAATAAAATTCTTCCCTAGTTAAGTAGCAACACATACTGTCATATATTTAGCACGTGTTATGAGAGTACGACTATCTAATAATGGTCGTTTCAACCACATGCAACGTTTTTTCTGTCGAAAAATGCTCCCTTTCCACCTCAAGTCAAAAAAAAAATCACACACCGTCGCATAAGTTGCACATGTTACAAGTTTTTTCAATCTCCAATTCATCCGGTGGGCGTGTATTAGTTCGCTCGTTGTATGCATACGGAGTAGCGAAAAAATATGACAAGAGCTGCCAAGTAACATTTTCCCCGTCATAGAGTATGCAAACGTTGATGATTTCAAAGACTTGAAATGCGCCTTAAAATGACATCACGATCTGTAAACTGCGTTAGAGAAAAATAAAAACATTCGCTTTCTTGCAAGCTATTTACAGCACATAATCATTGGTTCATGGAAACTCATTTGGACCTGTTTGAATATACAAAACTCGTGCCCTTCCAGAACAATATTCGCAACTTCGGCAACTCTGGTCAGACAGTATTACATATTTCCATTTCAAGTAAACACTGGGGGACGAAACGAAAGTGTTTCTAATTGGACATTTGAGGTTGACGGTTGAGATTCTGATTATGTGTGGATGAAGGGAGACAAAAATGAACCAGATCGTTGCATCAATACGAATGCAGCGAGTGAAGTCTTGTTGACACATGCATTGCGGTGGGTGCTTGGCTGTATGTTCTCCTCCAGAAACACATACAAGCGTGTGGCCGTCATAATTTTTATTACTTTTTGTTTGTTACTTTTGTGTATAATGCGCAGTCACAAGACACAAAAAGTAACAAAAAATTGCCCAAAAGTAATAAAATATTGCCCGTTTGCGTTGGGTGTAAGGTACAGATTGATCTTTAATTTGCAATACAGTTTATGTTAATTATGTTTATAGTTGATGAGTAATAAGAGTTTTAAGTTAATTTTTTTGAGAAAAAACTGATTTCTCTCCGCCGGGATCGGGTTAAGCTATTGGCCATTATTTTTGAACATTATGTAAAATCTGATCAACAGTTTTGATTTAAGTTATTTTGATATATATACACAAAATTTTCCAAGTTTTAAAAATTAAACATAGGTTTATCTACTATCCTGCAAATGCGCTACAGTAAGCTATCTTTTTTATTTTTTATCAAATAATATTTGTTTGCTTATGTAGAAGAAGATGAAAACAAAGAAGTAGACAAAGGTGGTGGTGATGGAATGAGGATTCTTATGTTGTTACGCAACACTATTAAAGGTTTCTGTGATGGAACGCAGATGACAGATGTTTCATGCGCGTCATTTATCATGTGTGAAGTTATACCGGAGTATTAGAGAGGGATTTGAACTATACATCAATGAATAAAAGAGGACAGTACTTCGTTATTCCAAGCTTTGCTATTGGTAATAACAAATTGCAGAGATAAACTTTTGCATGTGTGAATATTTTTTTGAGCAATCCAGTATTTTTTCATGAGCAATGGTTTTTGTAAATTGTTTTTTTTTTCAATCACATTCATTTTTAGTTATTTTGTTTAGTTTGAATATAACATATGTCACATCAAACAATTGAGAAAATGAACTATTATTCAAGCTATGAAATAAAAAAAATTAAATCGTTAGAAAACAATTTTTCGAAAATATCAAATAATGGAGAAAAAGTCTTTAGATATTGGAGAAAACAGCTGTGCAGTGGATCCGTATAAGAAGCGAGATGCAGATTCGTTTTCGAGTAAGCAATCAATCCACGATCTACTGAACGAAGGATTTATCGCAGTTTAGATAATTAAATAAGTTTTAAACCAGCGCTGTCCATCTGCATCAAATTATCGATAGTGTCTCAGTTACATATTGAACTTCAACTCGATACTTAAAAAAAAATTTCATTTTAGATTAAATACCAACTTTTAATAGTTCAAAATTCATTTGAAAGTGGCTAGCCACTACGGGCCAACTAGTTTTATAATATTAACGTCAGTTTCTGTTTGTTAATAGTTGTTCAGTTTTTCTGTCAAGTATTAATTCGTGTTTCTATATCAGTCTTGAAACTTAAAACAAACCACATTTTGGACAATTTCAGAATCAGTATTTTAAGGAAAAGTTTTATGTTTTCTTCGTCGATCAAAACGGGTTCGCCACAGAAGGCAGAATCACAAAAGGCAGAAGCACGAAATGCAGAATCATGGAAGGCAGAACTCTATGACCGTACACACAAGGCAGAATATTTCAAAAGGCAGAATTTCGAAGGGCACGAAAGGCAGAATCACTGGTAGCAAAACCTGACGATAGCCAAGTGCGTAATGGCAAATTGATGCGAATCCTGGTCACAGTATCAAAGCTGCTACTCTACATTTATTATTTAATATTATTTGGTAACCAGACATAATAACTCGTCACAAGCAATGATCAGTTTTGATGAGAGGTGCAAATCAAGCATAATTATTAGATCCGAAACGCGAAAACTGGTTTGGCTGAGGTCCTCAAGACTCTCACGGCATCGCGGAGAGTAATTTTCGATGTTAGGTTTAACTTATACTAGTCTCAACGGTTTGTTGGTAATAATTAACAAAAAACAATTCATGCGGCGAAGACGCATAACCGAGGGCAAGGAACCGAGGCGGCACAAAGCCGCCGTGGTTTGCGCGGTCCGAGCCGGCCGCCGACCCGCCGTCGGAAGTGGCGGCTTCTCGCATACAAACAACTGATCTACTGGTTTTCTAGGATTATTCAAACAGGTTTTCTTTTCCTTAGTTAAGTCCGAACGAGCGGTAGCGAGTAAGGACAGCATACACTTGCACAATAGAGTCGGCCAAAGGCCGCGAGTGTGTGTTGTTAGAAAGAAAATATACCATTTTTTGATTCTGCCATTCGTTATTCTGCATTATGAAAAATTTTTCTGTTCGTAATTCTGCTTTTCGTGATTCTGCCTCTCGTAATTCTGCCTTTCAATTTTCTGCCTTTCGTAGGAGACCCATCAAAACATTCAGCACATATAAAATATGCTCTACATTGTTTACAAATAAGATGAATAATAATAGTGGACCTAGATGCGAACCTTGTTGCACATCGCATGTAACATTTACAAGTGATAATAAGCTTTTGATGCTTACTTTTTGTGCTCTGTCGGTCAAGTTTGATTGAATCCATTTCGAAAGTCTCGGATTAGACCCCTAAATTTCAAAAGCAACAGTAAAGGTGCCGCCACACGAACGCTAATTCTCTTAGTTTCTAAGACTTAGTTGATTGTAAAAAGCATTTTTTCATCACTGAAAAGTAGGCTATGAACTATTCGGGCATGACGGAGTAGTTCAGGGTCTCTATGTTATAGCTTTTGACAGTACAATCCCGCGTTATGATGAAAAAAAGATGCTTTTTACAATCACCTATGACTTAGAAACTAAGGGAATTAGCGTCCGTGTGGCGGCACCTTAAGATTAGGATGTCAACTCCATTGAATGCCTTACTAAAGATAATATATAATGCTTCAACTTGATTTCTTTTTTTCATTGCGTTGAAAGTAAAAGTTACAAAATTCAACATTTTGTGGCCGCTGAGTGACCTTTAACAAAGCCATGTGAAATGTCGAATTATGACCGACTCATCAACCTCTTCAGAGCCAGCTTTATCCTGGGCCATATTCCGGATAACTGGCTGAAGGTGAAGGTAGTGTTTATCCCCAAAGTTGGAAGAAAGGACAAAACCCTACCTAAAACTTTCAGACCCATAAGTCTGACTTCATCGCTTCTCAAGTTGATGGAGAAAATAATGGATAAATATATCCGTGATGAGTTTCTTAAAGACTCCCCGCTGAACAGGAACCAACATGCCTATCAAAGCGGCAAGTCAACAGAAACTGCTCTTCACAGCTTAGTGACGTTGATTGAAAAGTCCCTAAGTTATCAGGAGACGGCGCTATGTGCCTTTCTTGATATTGAAGGGGCCTTCGATAACACGTCCTTTGCATCAATCGATACGGCTCTTTCTCATAAGGGAATCGACCAAACTTCAAGGAACTGGATACACGCAATGCTCTCTAGCAGAGTGATCACAGCAACCTTGGGAGATTCGTCTGTAACAATGTCAGTGATCAAGGGGTGTCCGCAAGGAGGAGTTCTCTCGCCCTTGTTATGGTCACTAGTTGTCGACGCACTTCTCAACAAGCTTTCACAGCTTGGTTACGAGGTCATTGGATACGCCGATGACATCGTCCTCATCGTCAGAGGTAAAGATGACGCAACTCTGTCGAGCCGAATGCAAACGGCTCTGAATACCACCATGTCATGGTGTTTACAGGAGGGTCTAAACATAAACCCCTTAAAAACAGTCCTAATTCCATTCGGCAGACGAAGGACGATCTCCATCACTCCTCCAATACTGAGTGGAGTTAGACTGGGCTTCAGCAATGAAGTCAAATATCTCGGAATTATTCTGGACAAGAAACTGAACTGGTCTGCACAACTGGATCATGCCGCTAAGAAAGCGATCTCAGCGATCTGGGCCTGCAGAACTCTCTTCGGTAAGACCTGGGGACTGAAACCAGACTTGGCACTCTGGTCTTACAAGACCATTGCCCGACCAAGAATCACCTATGCTGCCCTAGTGTGGTGGCCTAAGGTGAACGAAGTGACTGCGCAAGCCAAACTCAAAAAAGTTCAAAGACTTGCATGTCTTTCGGTTACCAGCGCTATGCGAACAACTCCAACTGCAGCCATGGAAGCTATGCTTTGCCTACTACCTCTACATCTTCATGTGAAAAAGGAAGCAGAGCTTGGCGCTCTAAGGTTGCAAAGGAGGAAAACCATACTTGAAGGGGACCAAATCGGCCACCTTCGCATACTTAGGTAGTTCAAACTAACTCCGCTATTAACCACAGTCTCCGACTGGGTGGACGTTAGGTCCAACATGGATATTCCATATAGAGTGATTGAAACAAACCGCTCTATGTGGAACAATGGAGGGCCTAATCTTCCACCTGGCATCGTCAATTTTTATACGGACGGCTCGAAAATGGGATCCCTAACGGGATCTGGTATATACGGACCCGGTATCAGGGAAACGTTTTCCCTGGGAAAATGGCCCACCGTTTTTCAAGCAGAGGTATATGCCATATATATCTGCGCAAAAATATGTCTGCAACGCAACTACAGACATGCGAAAATCGGTATATTCTCGGACAGTCAAGCAGCACTACTAGCACTTAAGTCCGTCAAATGCGCTTCCAAACTTGTTTGGGAATGCATTGAAACTCTACGGGAACTTTCCCGACAGAATTCAGTTTTTCTGTTTTGGGTGCCCGGACACTGCGGAGTCGAGGGTAATGAACACGCTGACTACCTAGCAAGACAGGGATCAGCTCAGCGGTTTATTGGTCCCGAGCCGTTTCTGGGTACGTCCATTTCCGCTATCAAAAGCGAACTATTAACTTGGGAAAGGCTAGAAATAGTATCCCAATGGCAACAGGCACAGGGTTGTAGACAAGGCAAACAGTTTATCTATCCGAACCCTGGAACCGCCAGAAAGCTACTTAGTCTAAATCGTAGTGACCTACGGATAATCACGGGACTCCTCACCGGACACTGTCCCGCTTTTTATCATTTAAAGAAAATCGGCGTAGTGTTGAACGACACCTGCCGATTCTGCAAATCTGAACCAGAGAGTTCAGAGCATTTGCTTTGCTCTTGCGAAGCTCTTGCTTCCTCTAGGTACAACTTCTTAGGAAGTTACCTTTTGACTCCATACCAAGCATGGGCTCCAATCCCAAGCAGGTCATTAGTTTCATCAACTATGTTGTACCTAATTGGGGTACAGGTTTACAACAAAACAGTTCTACTCCATCAATGAGTACGAACAATCCGTAACCTGTGCACAGCAATCGGGGCCCGCCACAAAAGACAATCAGCAAGAATGTCGCAGTGGCATTTCAGTACCCAGTGCCCTTCAGGCATACAGAGGAAAAAGAAGCCATGTGAAACAATTCGTGATTATAGATTTATTTAGTCTTTTTGATCCTCTAAATGAATTTTTACGCACTAAATATAAGTATTACGTCAGCCAAATACTATTAGAACCAGTTTTACGTAGGAAAAGTCACATATTGCTAGGATAATGATTGGAAAGATTAGTATGTTTGAAAACACGAATTAATCCACCTAGGGGTGAGCCCTAGCTTTTCTCGTTTGAAATTAATTATTTGTTGAAATAAATTAGTATAAAACTTTTGTTAGTAGAAGAAAGTACATGTTGATAATTTCTGCTGGATTTGTTTTTCCTCTCAATAATAAATTCTAGGTAGCCAACAGCACAGATACACCGAACATAAAAAACTAAACATTCACGCACATACTAACATATAAGTGCACAATGCACAATGGTCCACTCTGGAAAAAATGCACGTAAAATTTACCGGGAATAGTGACTGATTCTCATCCACCTTCTTTTTACGTAACTTTTGCCGATTTTTCGAAAGCCGACCATGTGTCAGTGTGTTAGTGCCAATCAACCAGGTGTTGGTCACGTACCTTTTTACGTGATATTTAGGTGAAACCATAAATAAAACGCATAAACCCCACATGATTTTCACGTACTTTTTACGTGTTATTCAGATGGAATCCACGTGATCTTTTAGTAAATAGAATACACAGCGCATGTGACAAATAAAATTTATTTTCAAATATCAACAAATAATTACTTGTTCCACATCGACATTTCCGACGGCCGGAACAATTGTCAACCGTTCATCCGCAGCTGGTGCCGGAGATGTTCTGCTCGAAACTGACTGTCGACGATTCCAATCGTTCCGGAAAGAATTCACCAACTGAAAATTCAAAAGATGTATATGTTTCTTTTGTTAATATGAATATTATTCTGGCTACTTACATTGCGTGTTTTTCAATATTGAATTAGCTGGAGCAGCTCAGGAGTCCTTTGTCCGCCATATTGACTTGTTTGCATGCTAAAAATTCACGTAAATATCGTTGTCGGAAACGTCAAACCACAGCCGCACTAACACTAACAAAGTTAAAAAAACACAAATACCAGCGCGCTGAAACCATCTAAAAAAATTCATCCAAAAAATCCGCGTATTGGATTTACTTATACTAAACTTATTCAATACCGCGTAAAAATAATCTTCCAAATCGCGTAAAAATAATCCGCGTTATTTAAAAAAACCGCGTAAAAATAATCCGCGTTATTGTAAAAAATCGCGTCAAAAAGTCGCGTATAAAAAACCGCATAAAAATAACCTACGTAAAAAAAGACCCCAGTGTAATAACATTGAGCAGAATTGAGATATTTACGATATCAGAATTGCAAATTGTTTCTTTTGAAAAGCTCTAAAAGTCGTTCAAAGACAGTTTTGAGGTGATACTTGAAATAAATAAATTAGAGCGCAAAACGTGTTTTTCCAATATAAATCGGTTGTTTTCCAAGATAGAGAAGAACTTTTTTTACGAAGTTACTTAAAATTATTGGAGCTATAACATTGTAGAACAAGTTTTTCTTCTATCTACAAAGAGAGAAAAGCTAGATACTTGATTGCATCGAAAATTTTGGTCACCCCAATTTTTCATAATTTTTCAATAAGCGCTTTATCATATGTAACAACTTTGTAGAAGAAAGTTTTTCTCTAAAACATTGCTATAAAGCTCTAGACCCAAATTTCCCCTTAAATTTGGTTTCTGGACACTTGTTCATGTGCACTGGGCCAGGAATGGAATCTAGCGAAACGAAATTATTAGCGCTTTCAGGGTTTGACCAATCGGTTTCCGATCTTCTACAAAGTTTCTTGGTAAAGTTAGGGCTTCATTTTGAATGTTTGATTAGTTCGGAGTTTAGCCGCGAAGGTGGCGTTGCGATGCCAACTTCTTTCCCTTACCCGCTAGAGCTTTGCGGTTTTCGACAAAGTTGTAGATCTCTATATTTTATGAAACTTTACAGAGTATACAAAATTTCCAACTCTTCAAGTTTCTGAGATCTATGAGTTTTTATAGAATTTGTCTGAATTTCACGTTTTATTGTGATAATTTCATGAGTTCACTCGAATTAATTTCTTACAAATTGTTTCTCGATAGAAATAGAATAAATACGTCGTTTCTTCCGAGTACAGAAGTTTTTGAAGTACTTAAGTGAAAATATTACACAAAATTTGAAAAACATACATAATTTTGTGAAGTAGATATCTCAGCAGGTAGCAAGTATTTGTAAACCATGATTTTTTCTAAAAATTGTCCATCAAAAAATCTTCATTTTCTGTAATTATGAAAGAGGTGTTTTTTGTGTTTTTGTGATATTTCAGTTTGAATATAACCATAGGTTTCATGTAAAAATACAATTGCTATGTATTTATTGGAATACACGGTCCAGTACTTTGATACTCTATCCAACCTATGTGCAGTCTTCAGCAAAGTTTCTCAGTGTAATAAGAACTTCAACTTGACGCTCAGTTGAATTCGCGATTTGGCTGCAGAGATGGCGCTTCGATACCAACTTTTTATTCTTACACGCTAGATCTCGGCAATTTTCGACAAAGTTTTAGTTTAGAAAATTTTATGTAACTTCGTAGAAGAAACAAAATTTCTGTCTCCTAAATTTTTTGTGGAAATTCACGAGTTTCTGAAGAATTTGTTTGAGTTTCACGTTTTTTGTAATAGTTTTGTGATTCGAAACATTAAAATCACCAAAGAATATGCAATTTTCTGAATCAGTATACGTTTTAGGTTTAGGTAGGCGTCGAGTTTTCGTTAGTAAAGCTAGGCTTATTGAGAGTAGATCCGTTGCTATTGGATTTGGCTACGAAACAAACAAAGTAACATTTGATCAAATTACACTAATTTAGCTGATATATAAAAATCAGAAATCCGTGAGTAGCTAAACAACCCAAATGCGGAGTTAACACTACGATACTAAAAGTCTCTCTTCCGAACTGGGAATTCTAACCTACTGACTTGTTAGACCAGTAACGTACCTCGAGACCAGCTGGGAGCCTTTACGATGCAATTCTGACAAATTAAACATTCAAACAATTTGAAAATGCAGTAGTTATCATACAGTTAAAGTATTAATTTACAACGTGGCCACTCTCTTCAGCTTCATTTGTTTAACCATTTCTGAGGAAATAGCAACTTGAAAACCTGTAAGCCAATTGGCTTGATTCTTTCTGTTCTGGAAAAGCTGGTTGTTGGTTTCAACCAAACTAGACTGAGGTGTTGCTACTAAACCTGCGAAATCAAACTTAATTTTGCTGTTTCTTAGCAGTCTATTTTACTTAGTGCTCGGTGGGTGTACGGGTATTTATTGCCTCCTGCTTGTTTTGAACGTGTAGGAGTCGTTCTAACATAAATTCGGACCACATACATAAGACATACGTAACACTGGTGTTTTTTCTGGTACACGTTGCCCCATACTGCCGTGAGATGACAAAGTGACGTAAGTGCCACTTTCCCGAATATGAGTTTTTCATGCCAATTTGTTAATTATTCGAAGACCTATCTTTTGGTATCTTCCTTTTCGTTGTTACTTATTCGTACGTTGCATAAAAAAAAAAAAAAAACAAAGTGACGTTGGCACACATTGTCATACGAAAGTGACGAAGAATTCTTTCGTTTTTGGGCCGTACTGAAAAACTGATCACTTGGATCTACGTCACAATGTCATCTCACGGCAGCATAGTACTCCGTACCTCGTCCTGTCCAACTGCTCGACAAATAATGAACAAAATGAGTTTTCTTTTTCTCGACTTTATCGAGGCCCAAAGAAAATCCCTTGAGGAACTGTCAAAAACTTATTTACAAAATCAATGCAGCATTTTTCGAGTAGGAACGAGACAAATGCTACAAAACAACTCAAACAGTGATTTTGTTCAGAGTGTGGTACCATTCGAGTAGTTCATTTTGTACCTTTTTTGCAAGATTTCTTCCTGAGTGTTACGTTTATCCGAACCCATGTTTCGATCTTATTGGATCTCATCAGAACGAAGTTGCTTCATCTACCGGAAGCCATTCGTTTACATGGTATACGAGTAGTATTATGACATTGCGTCTATGGACGGTTCAAGTAGAACTGTCCCATACTGATGAGTCGAAGACGAAACGCACGGATAATCTATTCTTGGTTTTTGTTCACCTTAGATAAATAAATAGTTTTGAAACACGTTTTACATTTGGCCCACACAATTTGTTGTTATACTAAACATCTTTGTATGAGTTTAAATTACACTAGCAATCACATCCTGTTTTTAGTTTAAAGAAACGTTCAATCCGCATTGACATTTCAAAAATGACGAACTATTTCAAAAGAATGGAGGCAGTAAAAAATAGTTGTCGTTCATCTCTAGGTATCAGATTTTGATATCAATATGTCTCGTGTTCTGAAAAAATCAATAGTTTCAAATTTTTTATCAATTCTCCACACGCATGTGGTTTTAAAATCTGACAACAATGAATATAAATACTGCTTGACCATAAGAAAAATTTCGAAAAATCATTGTTTGTTTTCCTGGTATGTTATAGCTGTGGCTTGTAAGATTACTTTCATCATTGTAAGCCTTAACTGATATCACCCTTCGATTATTCAATCTAAAACGGACTGCTTTTACACTGGATTCACTTTCTACGCGATTGATGCGTCCGCGTAAAAAAAGAATAGCGTGAAAAAAGATCGCGTTATTTTGAACAAATCGTGTAGAAAAAAGATTGTATTGCTTGTATTAAATTTTAAAAAACTAGTTAACTTCAAACATTTGACGTTCCATATTTTCCCTTTTCCCATTCTCATTCTTTCTCTTTTGTTCTCTTTTCGGAGGAACAATGACGTCTATTGTAAGAATATATATTGGAGGGCATAAAGTCATCACTTAAACAGGCACCTTTTGCTTTTTTTATAATCAAATACCCCGAAATTGCAAGAGTGTACACTGAAATTGCGAATATCTCAAACACGGTTAGATTTAACGCAAGACGAACCAAATTTACGCCCTAATGGGTCGCGAAATCACGTGTTTACCCATATAGGAATATGTTTTGTTTAAAAATTGATTTCGTTTCAAATTTGGCCTTTACGTCCTCTGCGCCACCTGTAGACCTTAATGAAATTCAACCAATTTTTTATACGCGAATTTTTTATGTGTTGCTTATTGAACCCCAAGGAGTTTTTTTTGCCTGGGAAAACAGGTTCCGCAATCATTTTTAGTAGGATGTTATAATCGCGCGGTCAGCATTAAAGGTTTTATGGTTTGGCTGTATCCAGCACTAAAAGACTTTGATATAACCAATTTTGTTGTTTAAGCGTGTATTCGCTTGTTTTCTCGAACGATTAGGTTTTCGGGATGTGTCCATTACCAAATTGTACCCTGTGGGAAAACGAATTGAAGTGCATGACTTTCTAGACGTGTGTGGAATATGTGAAAAAAAAACTCAATAAGTATATCAAATGCTTTACTCAATAAATTAATTTTGAAGGATTATTTAACACGCCGTTATCACTGTGTTTTCCCTATATGTTTTTTCCAATCATTCTGCAATGTTTTCACACAGAAGAAAGGAAGAAAAGTTCTATATGTACTAGCGTTAACGATGTTTTGATTAGATGTAATTAAAAATGGAAAATAGCCCGTTCAATGTTTTTAGCCATATTGGTAATCGAGATGTACTTTGCAACATACTTCTTACAAAATGGCTTACTTTCATAATGTTATGTAATACTCCTTACAGTAGCATAACTTGTTATAGAAGTTTTCAATTTTTGCCCTTTTCTGATAACAGAGATGTCATGAAAAGCAAGACGGAAGGTTATACTAGTTAGAGGAGTTATCGTTATCTCAACTAATAAAATTTAAAAATATTGCTAAAATTATTGTGTTTTCGCACATACATAAGCATTTCAAAACTCAATCAATATTCCTTATGTATTACAATAATATGCATCATAATTTTCATCACTCAAACGAAATATAAAATAATTTTTCTTTGCAGAGCTCGACGAAGAAAAAAGCTTGCTAAAGCATTAGAGCGGCAAGCTAGAAAACTGCGAGCAAAAGGTATTGCAGTAGATTTGGAAGCGCTTAAAGCAGAATATCTGTCCCAGCATCGTCATAACTCTAGTTCTGATAGTGAAGGTGCCGATGACGACGACGACGATGAGGATCCAATCGATGTAGTCGGTGGAGCAGAATCTAATGAGACACCAGAAGACTGTTTAATGGATAGGAGAGACAGTATCGATGATGCTCTGGATGAAAATACCGATACGCATAGGAATAGTATGAGGCCAAATCCGTTTAGCATAGAATCGCTGCTATACAATAGTACGTGAAGACACTGCATGCGAACAAGTTCCCTACCATTAATTTAATTCAGATGCTACCATTGTGTACGATTTAAGTTATAAAATAATTTTTGTTACATGCCGTAATCTCTGTGACATATTCAATAATCGACATTTAACATGATATTAAATGTTTAATTTATTTAAAAAAGAAATCATTCTATTGTTATTATTTTAATGTTGGTGAAAGTTGAAAATCAAACAAAATTACACATATTCACATCGGTTTGGCTATTCTTCCGCATATACGTCTACTTTTTTGTTTTACAGAATATTTGAGTATGTTAATGCGCCCGAATTTGTTCAATCTTGTAAATTTAAATAGGTTGAAAAGCGAATTTTTATTTGGTTATAATCGACTATTCTCGCCTTATCAAATTTAAACTATCCAAAAATTCCTTTCAAAATTTCAAAACCACAAATGCTTTGATACTTTAGTTTATAAGCAACTGAGTTGAAAATAATAGACATGTGCAAAGATCGATCTTTAAAAAAATGTTAAAGCACTTGCATCATATCCATTTTTCCTACGGGTACGACAAAGAGAATATGTTCTATTTTTAGATGAAGAAAAAAAAATGTTCTATTTCTCAGAGCTGACCAATTTTTTAACCATTTTCAATTTCTGATTATTCATTCAATAGAAAGTGGTCTCGTGAAAGCACAGTTTCCTACAATATCAATTTTAATTGCATCTCTGCTGTTCACTAAATAGGCCGCGTTCGAGAATTGACGCAACTCCATGCCGAAGATTGTTTTCGATCAAAACATAGGTATTACAAGCACAGAGAACAGACGTTAATCTTATTTTCAATGGATGTGTAAGAACTTGCAACCGTAATTTCACCGTAAGTGGTAATGCCCTGCTACATGGCGCTCGCGTCACACTGTGGGGCAGAACCAAGAAAAGTCGCGACAAAACTAAAAAAAATGAAATTAAGTTTTCAGGCCTCATTTTATTTTCTACTTGCAGTAGACATGTTATCGACTGGAAATCATGATAATTCACTTTGAAAAATAATTTAGAAAATGTGCTATAATATTGTAAAAGTGAGGATTTACAAGGCTTGTAAAATGGAAGAAAAAATTTTCTCAGATATTTTCCAGTAGGGCATGCAAATACTTAGGAAATAATTAGCTAACTCAAATGATCCTCATAAAATAGAGTATAAACTAATAGGTAATGTGATATTAAGAAAGTTTTGTTGAAAATAGGTACGTAGGAGGCGCTTAAAACAAGTAAAACAAGTTTTTTTTTGTAATTTTTCCTCATTTTCGGCAATATGGAAAACATAAAGTTCTACGTTGTTCTGCTATGACACTTCTATTGTACTAAAATACAAGGTGTTGGCTAGTACTAAACCAAAAATCAGCTGCTACTAGTTGCGACTTACCGAGTAATTCGAGTTTTCGCAACGATTGTTTTCATGTCAATTCATATAAAAAATCGTCAATCAGCAGTGTCCGTATCGATGATTTTCCTACAATAGGCTTTGCTGAATGCCGGTGTATGCAACACGACCATGATTTTGTTCGGGGGTCTTTCGAAACTGACGTCCAGTAGTATTAAGACAGTTTGTTATTGGGTGAACAGTGTTTTAAACAAAAGTAAGCGTTTAGTATTCATGTTAAATGGTATAAAATTACCCAAGAGGAGCTCTTAGAACGGGAACATGACCAACTAATCTTTAATTGAACAATGTTCCTATTTGAAACATTTTATCACAAACAATAACATTAAAACTATATTTTATATTCTTTCTCACACATCAACAAAAACTATACAAAGGCAACTACAAACCTTCAATAATTCATTTCATGATGACTCGAAAGTTTGAATATATCTGAAATTGAAACATATGTAATTAAGTCCCAGTTATAATTCATTACTGAAATTTTGGGTTTATGAATAATGAAAATAATTTTATCTCGTTAACGGTCAGTCCTACAGTTGTAATATGTTCGACAATTTTATGTCAATTGATGATATAAACAACTTTCCCGAAAAAACAAAATGGCTAGAACCTTTTATTCAAAAGATAGATGTCAGCGCCATCTGTAGAACAAAGATTAAAGCTGCTTGAATACATTTTTCAAGAAGATGTTTTTATGGTGAACAACATTGCCGAAGATATGAATACTGTGGAAACAACTGTTAAGGAGTTATGAGATTTTGTCGCGCCAACAGACCAATCTGCCCCACTGTGCGTCACTAACAAACCAAACACTGATATCGATGAAATATCGATACGGCAATATTTATGCAGTGCAAGTGAAGCACCACAAGACAAATCTCGTTAGTGTATAAACGTATTTTGATTCAAATTTTTACACACGATTTTAATTTTTTTTATATGAACATGAATGTCTGTTCTCTGTGTGACAGGGTTTCTAGTCAACTTCGAAAATAAAATTCCCTGATTTTTTCAGATACTATATTTTTTCCAGTATTTTTTTCCTCACACGGACTCATTGATACACCTGTTTTGGTAGCAATTGTTTTCACGAGTAGTTCGGTATTTTATTTTAAGATGGTTAACGGCTTTAACAGCAGTTTATTTTATTTGTTACACTTTACATTTTGGATTCTTCCCATTTTCGGGACTTTGTTCAAATTTGCTAACAGAAAACTGAATCTAGTGTAGCGGCCCACGCAATGAGTTTTGATCATGTGATCAATAGGAAAGTAGCGAAGCATTACAGCTAAATTTTTGGGAGTCGTATGTCGTGTCCAAAGGAACACATTCTTTTTCCTTAAGCCATTTTGAGTTCTTCACTATTCTTTTTCTTTGCGCAACTTTTCCGTCCGCTTCCTACAACAGCTCTCCAAAAACTGATTCGAGTTTTGCTGATATGCAAAAAAAAGTTCTGTTGCTAACCGTTAGATTGCGGTGATTTATTGTTCAAAGTACTCGTTGTTAATATTATTTTAATGTTTTAGATTTACATTTATTTATTTCTTTTTTTTTTATCATTGTTTCTTATAGATATAAATATTTTTT